>NC_135498.1:103906828-104081115 GCF_052857255.1 Amblyomma americanum
CACCTGGGGTTCTTTAACGTGCAGTGACATCGTAGGTAGAGTGGACGGGCCTTTATAATTTCGCCTCCATCGAAATTTGACCAAGCGGTTGGGATCCAACCCGCGTCTTTCTAGTCAGCAGCCGAGCGCCATAACCCCTGAGCCACCACGGCAGCTTGAATTCTTTTTACTTTTTTTAAACGAATCCATTCCAGGAGCTTGTCTAGCGAAACTCTAGACTTCCGGTTTCTGCAGTTCTTCCTCTTGACAGAGGGCAAATCCTTTTTCTTTTTTGGTGGGGGACAGTGGGAAGATGTAGGTCACTTTCATTTTCTCTCTCAGTAACTGTAGTAGTACTGAATTTCATTCATCGAGGCTAAGGACAACGGAAAATCTGAAAGCAAACTATATCTGGATTTGTGACCCGATTTACGTCTTTAGCGACGAAGCTACACATATCTTCATATTACAGCAATTTCGCAAAACATTGTTTTCTTTTTCTTCAAAGCTTCAATGCAATCAGACAAAATAGTGAAGGAGGCCTTTGTCCCCGTGTTCAGGTGGCCGAAAGCACTGTCAGCAAATCTGTGCGAAGGACGTTAAAGAAGAAACACAAGAAATGATGGATAGCGGGAATGTCATCAGTACGACGCAATGCCCGTGCGCTTATTCTTACTGAATACAAGTATACGCTGATCCTTTTTTCGCAAAGAAAAGTACTGGTGGCTGTTTTTCTACTTCACCTCGAAACCGACTGATGTCAAGCGAATGCTCGTTTTATTTAGAACTGCTCAATGTATTGCAAAAGTATGTGCATATAAAAACACGAAGGCCATTTTTTACACTTAGTGCGGCGTTTTCACAAAGAGGGACGCGCGATGAAGGCGCTCTGCCTGGCTGTGTTGGCAGTGAGCCTGCTGGGTATGTATTTTGAAGTGGAATAGTGTGGGTAGGCATGTTGGATCGTATGTTAGACTAAGTCCATGCGTTACACCTGAAGCAAGTACATCCTTCGGGATGCATATTAAGCACAGAATAAGGAGAAATTTTTATGCTGGTTCCTTTTCCACTTTATGCTTTCGCAACCACGACTACCATCAGGTCTACGTGTGCGGCTTCAGTAATCATAGCACTTTGTGTCCCCTGATGTGGTATCAAAAAGTGGTGCATAGCAATGACAAAACGCGGAAGAAGAAAACTGCAAATATCAGTTTCAAATTTCGGTGCCGGTACGGCTCTTCAGCGGTTGATGTCTTTTTGGGCAGATTGCTTATGCCATGGACAGCCTGTTCTCACCTGAAATGCAACTGTGAAAATTACGGCATAAGTGAGAAAGTGGCTCCCTGTGTTTTTATGCGTTGCATAATTATAATATATATAATTGGTTTTTGGGGAAAGGCAATGGTGCAGTATCTGTCTCATATATCGTTGGACACCTGAACCGCGCCGTAAGGGAAGGGATAAAGGAGGGAGTGAAAGAAGAAAGGAAGAAGAGGTGCCGTAGTGGAGGACTCCGGAATAATTTCGACCACCTGGGGATCTTTAACGCGCACTGACATCGCACAGCACACGGGCGCCTTAGCGTTTTTCCTCCATAAAAACGCAGCCGCCGCGGTCGGGTTCGAACCCGGGAACTCCGGATCAGCAGTCGAGCGCCCTAACCATTGAGCCACCGTGGCAGATCGCGTTGCATATTGCAATCACTCAGTTCAGCCCTTAGCCGCGGCCGGGCAGCCACCAAACCACGTGACGTGACGTCGCGACAGCCGGAGGAAAAGCTGGGCCCCAACTCGCGCGGTCGCGCGCGGCCGCAGCCACCACCTGACTCCTTCTCCTCCCGCTAGGGGCGCTGCGCCGGCGCGTGACGTCACGGAGGAAAAGTTGGGCCCCAACTGGCGCGGTCGCGCGCGGCCGCAGCCACCACCTGATTCCCGCTGCTTCCGCTAGGGGCGCTGAGCTATGATTGACGTCACGGCATATGTATAAAAGAGCTGCGCTCCTTCGCCGGGACAGCCTTATACCCCTGTCACACGGGCATTTCGAGGGCCCTCGAACCGATAGTCTATCGACTCAAAGGCGATCGAGCGCTGCTACACGGGCAGTTTCAATGGCGATCGGGTCAATAGCCTATCGAGTCAACGGAGCAGCACGGAACTCCATCGAGATATGCAACGCATTTTTGGCTTAACCAAGCTAAGCCTGGTCATTTTTATCGCATGCTTTGCCCTTCTTTTAGTGACTGTTGGAAAAAAGAAATAGAAACCTGGCAACGTTATTTGCAAGTGCATTTGCGCCCGGAAGTTAGAAAGAGCCAACCTAGTATAAGAAATACTATTTGGCTTAGGTGAGAAAATAGAGAATTTCAAGACATCCTCTCAATCTGTTGGATTCACGTGATGACAAATTGAATCATTGGTATTTGAATCTGAGCGCACATTAGAATATGTGCGGCACCAAATTATGCCGAATGTGCCTTTTCTTCTGCTTCTGCCCACAACGTCATCTCTGAGTCGGCTTTCCTGCGTTGCAAAAAGTGTTTTACGATGGGAGCGCAGCCAGGCGGCAAGGCAATGCATTGGTGCACTCTTGCAGAGTCCTTACTGAAGCATAAGCGCACGCGGTCCCCTCACGCACTTGCCCTATGATACAGGACACAGTCTGGCTCACCAGCCTCGTGCAGTCGCACTAAAACTATTATCGCAGTCCTTGAAAAGTACTGAGTACCAGTTCTGCACACAGACGGTCGGCCTGGATATCCTTGGGCTGCTATTGCTATTTTCCCGTAGCAAGGCCACAGCACCTTAAACTATTAGCTAAAAATAAATTTTGCTGCAAAAGGCGTTGGATTTAGGCAGTCCGTCGGGATGGGAGCCTCAGCGTCATGGGGCGTCTTTTCCGCGGCGAGTTGCTGTCATCCCGTTCCTTTCCTGAATCTAACTTTAAGCGTTCAAAACCAACACCTGCTTCCTGAACGTAGTCCTGGTTAGAGCGGCATGAAAACCTCGGTCGTCTGTAAATTGTATCTCTTCGTGCTCCTCTCCTTTTCCTCCTTTCTTTTTCGGTCGGCTAAACTTTTCATTTCATGAACATATCAATTGATAGTAGCATTCGCCTGAATGCAAAGCTCTCCCGTTCTTGTTAAAAGCACTCTGTTTGTGTTAGTCTTCTACACGTCACAGAAGATTCGAAACTGATTACAATTACAGTTGCGCAGTCTGAAATTTAACTAATTAAAGGGCTTAAATACCGCTCAAGAAAAAAAAGGACCACGTAGAGCAAGTAATCGTACACTATTGTGTTATTTTCCTGTCAGCTTAATTTTAATAACAAAAATTTATTATTGGGAGGGAGTGAATGAGTTCTGCTCATTTGATATTTTGTTACACAAGGTTAATTGTAAAAGCTACCTATATTTTATCAAGTTCTCGTCTCTAATTGTATCAACTGTGCTACTGAATATATCACCAGCAGCCCTCAACACTGTCTCTATGCGCTGGGAGTAAGAGGGGGATTATAACGCATGAACCGCTTGCGCACCAGCTCGTATCTGTGCAATGCTTCGACTCTAGTGCCGAAGTGTTCTATAAAGCGGCGGGTTTTATTATTGTTGGCGCTCTATTGAGGCGATGCGGGTAAGTGCAAGAAAAATCTGAAAAAAAAATGCCTCTAGGGGATTTCTTCAGTCAGCACATATGACCTGTGCGGTAAAACCATAGCATGGACTGCTCAGTTCGTCAGCCAGAAGAAGCTGGAGCTCCTGGTGTCACCCATCTCTAGTGACTCATGCAGCCTTAAATCGAGGAAACGCAAGTGATGCCAGCACAAATTCCCGTTCTTAAAATATGTAGCCAAGTCTGAAGCATAGGTGGCAAAATAGAAAAAACTATTTGTCTCTGAGTGCTTCAAGTAACTAAAATACTGCCTACCCGGCATCAAGGGCGTAATAAACATTAATCTAGTTAGTTCTACCCACAGAAAAAAATTCAAGAAAAGAAAGGACGTAAAAGGCATACACAGATCCGTAGCTATCTTTGTTTTGTATGGGAATCCTTTCGTCCTAGTCTTTGCTGCGCTGTAATTTCTTTTTTCAAAATAAAAGTCCAAGTGGTCCACGTAGTTTTCCTTCTCATGCTAAGAAACACTCTAGAAGTAGTGCTGGTTTCAACAGAATCCTTGGTTCGCACGCCTTTTTGAGCTATATTTGTTCCTTTGAGCTCGATGTGGACGCCACCCAGTTGGGCGTTTGGGTGTAGGTGGAGTTAAGTTGCGACGGCTTTTTACAGGGCAGGAGATTCCTACAGAGAGGTCACGTGATATGTCTGGGTACGCAAACTGCGATAGGAGACGGCGGTGACCCAGCCGTGGTTCGTATAAGATCGCGCCCGATGCTTCTCCCCAACCGGTCCTCTGTCGCTCTATCACGACGGAAACATCCCCGCTAGCACTAGTCCTTGCCTCCAAGTAGAGGTTTTCAAAGCCTTATCGTTGGTAACATTTGTCTTGAAAAAAAATAACTTATTACCAGTAATCTGTTACAGGAGAAAGCAAATTAATTACCAGGTACGTTGCCATTTCAGAAAGTAATCGATTAATTACAAATTCAAAAATATTTTATAAAATGTATACAATCACTTCTAACGCACTACTTACCGCTCCGGCGCGTCGCCACTTCGGATTTATTCAGACACAGTAACTTGAAACTTTTTAATGGGTTGTGATTATTTTCCCGTGGAATGAATTAACTTATCTGCTATTGTCTTAAGAGATTTACATTTTGCAAAAATTAAAAAAACAGTTTATTTTGTCTCGGTCTTCGCGAAACAGAATGGTTTCTATATAGAAAACAATTACAATATATTCGATGTTTGTCCCAAGCAGAATCGAGCTAGCTACATTTTCTTGTGAATGACACGATGTTCAATGGCGGGCGAGAGGGGGGGGGACAATATCGGCAGCATTGGATCCAGGCTTAATAAATTCTAATATATTTTCAGTCCACCATACATTCGCTGACAGCCCCACTTGCAGAACAGGTATGTATCAAATTTGAACTTCCAAACGCGTGCACCTGACTTCATCAACTGCGCTGATTATTTCTTTGCAAGCATCGGTAACTACAGACATAAATTCAGTGCGAAAGTGACAGTTCAGGCCAGATGTTTACTTCCATAACCGTAAATACAGGCTTGCGCGCATAAAATCGTTGCACATTTCGTTCAACCTGTGCAGCTACAATCTCAGCTATTCCTTAGGTATAGTACTCATGAACGGGAAGGATGCAAGAAGTCCCTGCTGTCAGATTTCGGTGTAAACCCACGTCCAGAAAATTTCTGTTCTGGCAATCTCTCTCAGAACGAGCAAATGTGAACGTTACCTAATGGAAAGTTTTTCGCCTTAGCCAGTAATGTGAATCCGATCTGTAACGCACCAATCGTACTGTTTCATTGTAACAGTGATTTAACATGTCCTGCGGTGCTTTATATGCAGCAGTTCTCAGTGTTATGTAATTCTTATATCTTCTTCTAATTTCAGCAAATAAGGACTACTTCACCAGTGAAATTAATAAATAAGCTCGATGGCAAAGCAATATTTTTACGATGGCACATGTAAGGATCCCAAAGTGTTTAGGACCAATCAGATTCAATCTGTGGGAAGGATTTTATCCACGGTGATGACTCTTGCAGAAGGACTACACTCAGTTTGTTCCTTCTGTAAGAAGTCATCCTCGGTGTTACGCCTTATGGTAACGAAATGAGAGGCGAACTGAGTTACGAAATTAACCATGCAGCAACTGCGCCGAAAATCTCATCATGCAGTCGGCTCACATTGCCGCCACGTGCGAAAAATCAGCCAGCGCCTTCAGGCCCTTCTTTTGTTTCAAAATGGAAAAAGAAAAGCAACAAATAAGGAAGAGAATATTGGTCACTAGAAAACCAAACCTAGCAGCACAAACAGCAAAAATTCCTATATTGCCTGGACACAGGGTCCATATAATCGTTCACTACTTCGTTTCGTTAGATCAGCCCACTTTTTTTCATTTATTTAAGCCTCTTACTCATCTCTCATTTCATAGCCTTTATACCCTCAGGCAATAAACATCACTTGAAAAAAAAGAGAGCAGTTAATATCCTCATTACATTTCCTATCTCTGCAAAAAAGAGGACGCAATTAATGATTTCCACTGTGATGTGGATCCAGTCTGCCAAGAAGCTAATATAAATATTTGAGAAGGGTGTTTTCTTCATGTTCACTGCAGTTTCTGCTTTCCCTAACTTCCGAACCAACTCCAATTTTCGGAAGGCTTAGTTGAAACGGAAATGCACCCGCCTAATGAGTGAGCATATTTTTGCGACGCCTGGAAAAGCTGCGGAAAGTCAGATTGCAGCCATTGTCTGCCGCAAGTGCAACTTCAGCGACTTGGAACATGCCTTGCTTGGCGGAAGCTCACGTCGACAATATTAAACCACGCGAATGCCTTCGCACGTAGTGATGTAAAGGCGCACGCAACGGTTTACAGTAATGCAAAGTACTGTGTGAGGTGCTGCATTTTTTAGACCACATTTTTAAGACATCAAAACTGTTACTTATGCTGCCACACCTGCTCTGTTTTTTTCCTTTTGTTTTGTTTTGCTTTAGGTGCATTGGACCAACGGGAAACCTAAAGGCAGTCTGAAGAAAGAATTTCGCAATGAGCTTTATAGATTTTCATACATTTGCATTGCGTTTGGTTGTTAGCAATGGCAGAGGCTGAGACTAAAGGCTTGGTATCGCCTGACGAGGCCTCAGCCCCCTGTGCATGACAAAGAGGCAAAAAATTTATATATATATATATATATATATATATATATATATATATATATATATATATATTGTCACGTAGCGGTGACGGCAGTCGAACCAGCGATGAAGACGGACGAAAGGATCTTCTAAAAGAAAACTGTTTGTTGGGCTGACTTGCACCCAAAATGAACTGAATCACTCGGCGGCGGCGAAGCGACAAGCGTGCTCGGCGGTCGTCCAACAGAATGCCCGCCGCTGTCGGCCGTGCTCAATTTAAAGCTGATAGCGAACTTTCGAGATAAAGAGCGCAAAGTTACTAGAACATTCCGGAACAACGTAGAATCAGCTCTGCCTGGCTGCGATCAATCGAGATAAATCTAGTCGCGTCTTGCGTCGCAAACAAAGCGATGAATTGGTGTTGCGGCAGATTTGAAAAATGAAAAATTAAACACTGCAAATATTCGCGGCAATATATATATATATATACATACATACATATAACAGTGCGGCTGGGCGGCGCAAAAACAATATCATTGGTCAAAACACAAACGCATACACTGCATACAAGAAACACAAAGATACATCTCTAAAAGGAAAGGGCACTCAACGAAAAAATTGCACTATAAATGTAAAATGGGTACAATATAAAAACTATAAGAATCATGATACATACGCAACATAATACACTAAATCAGAGATTTTTCCTCATTTTTTCCCTTTCCTCTTCCCCTTCAAGCACAGAAAGAAAATATGTCCATGAACAAATATCCGCACATATACGAACAGTACAGTCATCGCAAGTATGAAAATGGGGGATGGCAAAGGGAACATGATTAATTGCAAAAGAGACAAAACATCTATACACGACACATCTATGGAAAAGATATTAGTGAGAAGAGTAGACAACATCACTGAACAAAAGAGCTCTCTTACAATTCTTTTTGAAGGCAGGGAACGGTTTATTGTAATTAACTGGAATGTCACTTCTATTGAGCATTTTGGTAACCTGAAAGGGTAGTGTTTGCCGGCCATAGTTTGTTCTAACTATTGGCATTGTTATTTTCGGATCTCTAATGTCGTTCGGGCTTACACTCTCTGTAGGTACGTTATGCAGTCTGTTCTTATGTATCCATTGTAGCAGCTTGAAGTACAATGCCTGGTCTGCCCTCAGAATATTGTACTTACTAAAAAGTGGGTGAGTTCTTAGTTTCCGTTTATCCTCATAGTAAGTTTCGCATATGCGTGGCACTTTCTTCTGTAAAGTAATTAATTTGCTGTAATTTGAGTCACTTGTTGTGCCCCAAACTAGTATACTATAGCTTATTCTAGAGTAGAACAGAGAATAATATAATGTCAGCTTCAACAAGATGGAATTAAGTGTTGAATTCGGTAGAGGCAGCCTGTAAACCGTGATAATTCGGGCTTATGGCTATCTACGTGGGTGTCTCATGAGAGATCACCCCTGAACCATACCCCCAAGAACTTTTGCTCGGTGACCTCCGCCAGCGGGTTGCCGTCGTACCTGATGTTGATGGGATTGTCATCTCGCTTGCTTGTGGGTTTGAAAATTACGTATTTAGATTTTGTTATATTTAGGCTTATACGATTGGCTTGCAGCCACGTAGATAGTTTTAGTAAGTATTCATTTACAGATTTTTCTAAGCATGCTCTTGTTGCTCCCGTAAATAATATATTAGTGTCATCTGCGTACATGATTAATTAAGGAGATCCTGGTATCATGGTTATATCGTTCTCGTATATAAAAATAGTAATGGCCCCAGAGTTGATCCTTGAGGGACGCCGTACTGTAACTCCATTTTACTACACATACAATTTTTTATAATTACATACTGGGACCTACCCTTCAGATACGTTTCAAGTAGTCTGAGCGCTACACCCCTAATCCCACAGATCTCTAGCTTCGTTAATAATATATCGTGCTGTACAGTGTCAAAAGCTTTCCTAAGATCTATAAATAGACCCAGTGCTAAAGCATTTTTTCTATGTTTTCAGTAATTTTATCTTTTATATGTAAGTAGATATGGCCATGAGAGGAAACATGTGGCTAACAATTGAGCTAATTAGTTTGTTAAATTTATGGTAACATTTATCGCACTAAAAGGCACAGGTATAGTAAAGAGCGGACGACATTTCGCGCCGACTGTCGTGGTGTCCTCCCTGTGTCCGTATTTTTTACTCCGCTATTTATTACCGTAATATACCCTCACGTCCGTTGTGCTGAATTTTTTGTATTTTATCGACATCAAGGGATGCTAGGTGGCGATGAATTGCAGAAGCAATGACCGAGTAATCCAATAATGAAACTAAACAGACATATTAGTAGTGCCAATTTGCAGCTCACTGAATTTGTCTCGTCACCCACTGTATGCCTGACACCCAAATTCGGCAATCTGGCTGTCGCCATTAGCATCATCGCCGAGAAAATCGTAAAATCTTTATGATTTCTTAGATTCATATCGCGATGCTGAGTGCAGTGTGTTGTTGCTTCACTTCAGTATCTTTCACAAGAGACAAGTGAATAAGAGTGGTGCAAAATGTATCATGGGTCAATATGCGATCATTACTTATCACCACCAAATTTTCAAACGCGCAATAAATTTCACTGCCTATTCATCTTAAATAAATTGCCTCGCGAACAATGTAATTTATTTTCAGCTTTCCAAGTTGGTTTTTCTAAATCAGAGAAAAAAAGTTCCACAGTTAGGCTTGTGAAACGAGCAGTATGTCGAAGAAATCGACTTACTGCAGGCCACATTTTCAGTACAATTAAGCCCAAAAAAAGCTCCCTAGATTAAATATAGGCTTATTTGTTGCAATGAGTTCTTAGCCTTAACTTATCAAAAGTTTACGAGAGCGTGGTTCTCGCATTCGTAGGAGAAAATTAGTTTAACAACAGGGTAGATGTGGGGCAGAAAGCGATATCGAGGTAATCTCTATGGCTTAGGTGACTTTACTCCAGCTTCTTTCTCCCTTTCTTTGTTTTGTCGCTCTCAATGGTGGTCCCAACGTACTACAAAGTAACCCTCATTGCCAATAGGCACTGAAAAGAAATGAAGAATGCTCTCGAGAGCGTCAAGCAGCTGCGCCAAGCGTTTTGGTGCCCAATAAGGATGCTTTGCACAGAAGATGAAAATGAAGGAAGGCAAAGCGCAAGAACTGCTGAAAGTCTATCAACGGGATAGTGTTGAGACTTGAGTTCTCCAGAAAATATGGCGTTGTCGGTGGCTTCGTCGGCATTGAGGGCGAAAACGCAGATGGGCCACCTGTCAGCTATGTCACGTAGCATTGTTATGTCGTTACAACCTGCCCACTGCATCATGAGCAAACTGCTCACCTTCGCAAGTAGCAGTGAAGTTATTGATTGGTCACAAGAGGCGCAACCTGTTCTCACATTCCCCACTGGTGGCTGGCTGAAACATGCGGCATGTGGTTGCCCCGGCATGTGGCTGTTTGAAACAGCCACATGCCGGGGCAATGGCGCATCGCTTAACCGCTGCACCACTGCGCGAGGATTGGAATGAGGGCTCCCCGCAATCTATCAACGTAAAGCAGATAATGCCCAATCTCGCACATATGGGTATTAATTCATTACCTCTATCGTACCATACCCTTACGGCATATATTAGGTGTCCCCTTCAGTTTTTCTTAATTTGTGTCTACACAACGTGCTGTTTTGTACGCCCATTTATAAAACGCTGTAGGCAGAACCTAGGTGAAAGAGGAGTACTTGCGTGGCAGGAATCTCTAGTTCTTTCGCATTGTACTATGAAGGACACGTTCAGCGTTGTGTGATGGTTAAAGAAAGAACAGTGACTGTGTCTGTGTTGTGATACACAAAACAAGTAGCTCAGGCCAGTCAAGAGATTCGTTAATGCTGTCGCGTAATACCCTGAAGGCGGAGCTTAAGTGCCGCCTGAAGTATTTGAGCATCTAAACGGCGGACTTTATCCGACCATCAAGAGCGCATACCACCCTTTCGGAGCTGAAGATGGTCCTCTCGGAGACGAACTCCGTTGCTACAAGCATCAGTCTTTCTGAGACTAACCCCCGAATGCAGAAATGTAACTTGGCTCGAACTTAACTTCCATCGGTCTCAAGTGAGCTCCATCGTGTTTCATAAACCAAACTCGGCTTGAAGTGCGACTTGCAACCGGCTTGGCTCGATCCTAGTTCGGTCCAACTTCAAGTCGGCTGAGGAGCTTGCTTGAAGCTGACTTCGTCGTATTTTCCAACATGGCCACCTACCGATCGGACGTCGCGCGGAGGGTAGCTGCGTTCGAGTTCGCTTGCCACGCCATGGACGTAGTATTTTCTGAGGCCCATTCGTTGCCGAAGATTCCACGGCCAGCGTTACGAGATCTAGGGAACCCCATGGAGCCCTACGACGACGAGCAGTTCCTCGCCCGCTATCGGTTATCCAAGAACGCCGTGCGGGAGCTGCTCACCGTGTTGCCCCTGCATGAAAGTCCCGACAACAGGGGACAGCCTGTTCCTCCGATGCTGCAGCTACTCCTGGCTTTGAGGTTTTATGGTGCCGGTACTTTCCAAACCGTCACCGGGGATCTGGTGCGGATTTCGCAGCCCACGGTGTGCCGCGCAGTTGGCAAGGTCACCTTGCTGATTGCCAAGCACCTGCGCCCGATGCTGGTGCAGTTTTCAGCCGTCTCGACGTTTGAAAAGCTGATGCGGGACTTCTATGAGATCGGTGAATTCCCTGGTGTGACCGGCTGCATAGATTGCACGCATGTCCGCATCAGCAGCCTGGGTGGTGCAGATGCGGAAGTCTACCGAAACCGCAAAGGCTATTTCTCCATCAATGTGCAGGTGAGCAATGAAAATTGAAATTCTCTGAACAGTTACCACTGTTCAGCTCATTCGTATTCGTTCGCGTCGTGTACGTGCTGTCATTTTATTTATTTCCCCGCGGTGCTACGAACGTACAGTCACAAGATTACTTGCCCGAAAGACGCGGGTTCGATCCCGGCCGCGGCGTTCACATTCCGATGGAGGCGAAATGCTGGAGGCCTGTGTACTGTGCGACGTCGTTGCACGCTGAAGAACGCCAGGTGGTAGAAATTTCCGGAGCCTTTCACTACGGCGTCCCACATAGCGAAATGTTTCTCTTCGGAATATGCGATCGAGGCCCAGCATTTTGTTTTAGTACTGCTTTATAATGTAGCTTTGTACTCCATGAAGAGTGTAGCTTCGTTCTCCATGCTCCATGAAGAGTAGCACTACATTCTAGGCGCTATATTACCACGCAATCACTGTGCAAATTCACCGCAAGGAAGGTTAGTTAATGTTTCCAATGACAGTGCATGACAAAGTTGACAAAGCTTGACCACACTTTTGAGCTGTGGCATTAAATCAACGCAGTATTCCTTTATACGTGCAGGTACCAAAAAGCCCACATAAAGACACGGAATGTGGTCGAAAGGACATTCGGTGTCTGGAAGCGCCGCTTCCCTTGTCTGGATATGGGGCTCCAGCACAAGCCGAAACAAGCTGCAGTGATCATCACAGCGTTTGCAGCCCTGCAGAACTTTGCATGTTTGATGAAGGAGCCACAGCCTCCTATTGAAAGCGCTCCCATCCAGGACGCTCCACCGGCTCGCACCAGCACGACAGCAGCGAGGCGGCCAGAGCACCTGCCACCTGTTGATGCTGTCAGCGACAGCTTGTCGGGAATGCAGGCACCACGGGTGCTCATCCAGAAGAGCTTCACATAGGTAAGAAATGCACAGTTCTCAACACTGTCCCATGCATTTTGAATAAAGCATGTTTATAATGCGCACTTTCTCATGCTACCCGTATCCCAACTTTTGTGCAGGAACTAAAGAAATGTTAGAGCAATGGGAACGACTAGCAGCAGTTCAAGCGGCGGGACGAAGAGGTCGACGAAGTGCAGCTGGGGATCCTGAGTGACTCCTGAGAGTGTGCTCATCATGACGCTCTCTGATCTACGACCGCAGACCTTCACTGCGAATACACCCCTTTACACTAAAATTTTTTCTCAGCTTCGGAAGCTTTTAAGTTGCGAGCTTGTTGCATTAACAAACTGCTACTCTTCCACTTCTAGGTTCTGCATTTCTTGCTATAGTGTTCTATTTCAAATGCTATTTTTCAAGAACGCTGTATTGATCTTGCAGGAGGCGAATACCAGAAAAGCTCTTGTTGACCCTGCTGCTGAGGGTCTTAATGGCGCTCAGTTCATTTGTTTAAGAGCTGCTGTCTTGGCGGCTTTGCTTACACGCATGTGAAAAATTACCAGATTTGGTAAAGTACAACAGTTAGGCCTTAGGTGGAGCAGTCGCAGGGCTTGTGCACCTTTCCACAGAGCAAACATTTGTGTGGCTGCTTTGGTAGCGGCATGGAATTCAGGTTCCTCACAGCAAGTAGTTCTGCTACTTCGTCTTTTCTACTTTCACCCTGCTTGCACTTCAAGCTTGGGCTCTTGCATGTCTTCCATGTGTTGAGTATAAATTTGTTTTTATGTCACAATTGTAATGACAAAGAAGTGCCCATGTGGCAGCGGGACTGCTCTCGGCGAGCGCGTGCTTCGGGTTGGTGCTGGTGGAACCGTTGACTGTCTGTGAACGCTGTTCTGCGCTTTGTACTTTTTGCCCGGAAAACCCATTGCACAATCATTAATTTCAAATATCCCTTTTACAACAAAACGAGACGTTCCCAATTGCCTACAATGATGAAATTCCAGATCACTGCGAAGTTTTGTTTTCGGGCTTGCCAACAGAGGTGTGTTATGAATCAGTTATTAAATTTCTCACTTTTTTTTTTTGGCTGTATTGAGGTAAAAAAAAACTTGAGTGTATTCTTTTCATTTGGTTTGCTTTCAAGATGGTGTAGAACGGTCGAACCTTCAGCTGTCACACTGGAGCCTTCTTTTCAAGGAACGATGCTCGAGTGGTTTGTTGTTCATTGTCGCTCTCTCTCGTCTCTGTTCAAAGTGGGAGTTGGTTGTTGTCATTGTATGGTGCAAAAGGTCGATTCTTTAGGTCTGAAATGGGCTTCCTGACATGATCCACATGCCTCGTCCAGCTCAATCTCTTACAACAAAGTTGCATAACGGGCAGTAACTGGCACAGAGGAAGAAGCGAAAGAAGGCAGCATATGTGCGGAGAGGATTCCAGGCATTGTTGTGTCATGGTGAAACATACCAACCTACAGTGTGTGACCTGTGAGCATTTTTAATTTCCAAGTGTAAAGGTCATGGTCGTACATAGAACTCCTGTAACTGTTGCTAAGGCTACACAATCTGTCTGCGAGCAGTTGCACTCAATATTCATTGTTCTCGAGCCAAATGCACCTGATGTTTGTTAGGTGCCTTGCTTTGCATGGCTGAATACAAACCCTAGATCATAAAGTGAGTCGTCATGAGCCAACACCAACAGTTAGTCGAGATCATTGTGTGCGGGCACTACTGATGTTTGGGAACGCCTTGCTGCCGCAGTCATGGTGGACCACTGAAAGATAATTTATGACCCCAGTAGTGTTTGCAACATTTTGTTTTGAGGGTTCAATGAATGGTTTGTGATATGACTAGGTAGCTACTTCCAGCTCGCAAGTGTTGTAGTGAAATCTTTTACATGCAAACACTTGGACTAGCGGTTCTTTTGATTTGTACATGCAGTTACTGGTTGGCTGTCACAGCTTAAATCTGGCTTTGCATTTGAGCCGGCCTTCTTGGAACTGTGCTGATTCCACTCATCGAGAACTGGCATGTTTTGAAATTGTTACATGGTTTGGCGGGGTTCGAAATAGCAGAACGTGGGTGCCATCAGCAAGTGTTTCTTTGATGCATGCTTCTTTATAGTCTTTTTTTTTGTCATGCCTAGTGCGGCTTGTCACAGGAATGTGGTGGCCATATATTTGAAGCAATAGATTACTTCAGCAAAGCGGGAGGATGTGGCATTGTATTGACTCAAGCTATGGGCCCACCTTGTAGACGGCATAGGAGGAATCGCATTCTTTAAGGGTTTCGGTTCTTGAGTAGGAGGCACTAGCTGCGAGGGTTTAGGTTAGATGAGACAGCAAAGATAATGGAAGGAGTAGAGAGCGGTGTTGGCCTTTGAGCATTTATGTGGTGTTGACTTGCGTGAGCCAATATTGTTGACTTTTTATACATGGAAACTTTAACAATGTGGCCTGCAATTTTCCCTACTGGTTGGTTTTGCAAGCAATGCCAGGGGAGGTTTTTCCTTCCTAGAGCAGCCATATTTGTAGCATACAGCAATGCGTATTTCTATGAATAAATTGCTGTTTGCATCCAAAGATCCATATAGCCATAGCAGCAGAAGTACCACGCAACCATCCTACCTGCCTCCTGCTATGCGATAGCTTGTCAGACTTGCATGCAAGGTGGTGACGGGGCTGTATGTCTGTTCCCACCGAGTCATGTGCTTAAAACGGTACATGTGCAAATGAAGTGTAGTTATGTGGATTTGCCACATAATATTTGTGCAAGCATTCACACAGCATTCCAGTTTCATTCAGTCATAGGCACCATTTATTCTGGTGCCTCTCGCAGCCTACGAAGCTGTTCAAGTTTGATTTGTTTTTCAATTTCTAAGATTTCCAATTTTTTTTTTTCTGGATATCAAGGAGTTTTTTCTCCTGCCGCTCTTGCAGAATACTGTTGTGGTCCTCTAGCATCAGCTGCAGACGCAGTCCATGCTCTTCGCGCAGTAAGGCCGCTCTATAGTCGTTCTCATCTGCCAGAGACCTTTCTAAAAGGGCCATCCGCCCTCTTGGAGCCCTGCCAGCGTCACCGGTGGCCACTGCTTCAGCAGTAGTGGGACCAGCGGCAGCTCCAGAAGCAACTGTAGCACTGCTGCAGCCTGCTGCAGCTGTGCTGGTAGCATCAGCAGGTTGCACAGTAGGAAAAAAGAGATTGCTCTCCTGCTCAATTGCTTCTGGAGTTGCCCCACTCTTACCAACAGCAGCCGCTGGTGACTGCGGCTCATCCACGAGCGGAGGTTCCCAGTCGTCTTCTGTAATAAAGAAAAGGTAAAAATTAGTTGGACAAATCTAAGCTTACAACACATTAGCTGTCTGCCTCAACAGCACAGATTGTTGGGTCAATTGGTGAAGAGACATTATAACGAAAGCTTTATAATGTTCTTATATAAGGCACCACTTGCCCTTCTCAGCGCCAAATAGCTGCCGTTGTTTCTGGGGGCCCCAGTTTAGTCATTCTGTTTTGTTCTGCCATATTCATCACCTTTCACTCTGAATTATGCCTGATGACCTCACTTTATTTTTTTCTGCTGATACAGTAGTGATAGTCACGCAGGCCCCGAGTTTTACAAATGTGGTTATCCTCTAACTCTGCACCTGCAGCTTTTTTGCTCATTCAATGGGTTTCTTTTCAATTTTAGTATATTTGCTAGTTTGTACTCATGCGTGTCCTCTGGCCCAGGGAGCCAGTTATACGCCCTTCCTTTCTTCAAAATCATCAGCGTCTAGAACTTTGTCAATGCCAATGAACGCCGACAGCTTTCACTTTGTATATCCTGGAGTAGCTGAGCTAATCCACTTTCATTTTTTTTGCAAAGGTTTCCTTGTAATGCCTGCCTGCTTGCTTCGCCGCATATATTCGACACCAATGCCAAGGTGAGGCATACAAGAAAGGTGACAAATACTGCAGCCTGAGCCTGAGGGCTACAGAAAACATGCGCTTCGAGTGAAACCTCTGCATTGCAAAACTAACAATTTCCTTGAAACTAGCAGCCAAATTCGAAAAGGCTTTGAGCATTACACATAGGCAAGCTGCACCATTATTCACAACAAGAATGTTGTTACCTTATCCCTGGAGCACCATCATGTACAAGTACACAGAAATATGAAAATTTATGTGAAGGAGTGCATGCATAATGAAACTGCATTAAAGTTGGCATTCGTTTAAAGTGAGGCAGGAATGGCAAACAAGACTCAAAAACATCATCAGGAGAGAATGTCATAATGAATGCAGTTCAGGTTGCAGCACTGAATGCTTGCTCCCTCGGTGTCCGACGGTTAACCAACTCCTCGCCTTCCGCTACAGGAACACAGCATACCACTCACATGAATATAAGCCGTCAAGACAAAATGCCTTCAGAGTGCTGTCCAACAACATGCAGCTTGGAGCAGGTCATCATTTCGCACTGTCAACCAATGCAGCCTTTATCTGCACAAACATTCAGCCAACCACATGTAGAGCAGCTTTCCACAGTGTTGTATTAAATGAGATTTTTATAATTTGTTGTACATGAACTGTACAGTCCTCATAGCAGGTTCAAGGCAATAAAAAACATTGAAACAGCGTCAATTGACAGTACACGCTGCCGTTGTCATCAAAGGAATATAAAGAGAGGAGTGCTGTTTTTCTACAACATGCAAAGTGCTTTCTTTACCTGCATAATGGAATTCTTCATTGCCTGCTCCATCCACCATTGGCTGCAACAATCTTATAACAGGCAAACTTGCCACTGGTGGTAGGTCGATGCCTCCATCAGAGTCAGTCTGGTTGCCTACCCTGGTCATTATGTGGCTGGCAACAGCAATGACTTGCTCACTTTGAGCGCTCACAGTGCATTGAGCTGACCCTCCTCCTGAAAAGAAAAAAAGACACCGCACACAGTGAAGCTACTCTTAATTTATAGACAATGCGCCATTAAAATATTTTGTTCATGAAGTGCCACACAAAAGCAACCAAAGGCACACCAATGCATGCAACTGTGTGTTGTTTTCGCTACGTTTTTGTGCCACCCGTCCCAGCAGTGCCAGGAATGAGTAAAGGTAGGTAGCTGTATGTACAGCCTTCCGGTTATTCAATAGTACCAAGCAACTGTCAATAGCGCGGCAAGTTTCCTCATGAACATGAAGGTCGCCAGTGTAGACACCGTCTGGTCTACGGTGCACCCAATTTGGCTTCGCGGCGCGATAGTATGCGAATGGTACCAACTCCGAGCAAAATCGTCCGTTGTCAGTTCGCTGCTGGCCAGGCGCGAGCCCTCCGTCCCACTGCACTGTCCGCTCATCATACTCATCATAGTCTTCTATGCAGCAGAAATCGCATGCCTTCGTACTGACTTGAATGTAGCAAACATTCTCTGTAGTTTTTAAAAATTACGGAGGCTGTACAGGATACTGCTTGGGCATTATTTACACGATTAACGCAGGCTGCATTCATCTGCATTTGTAAATAAAGCAGAGTACACTGCACCGAAACGTTATTACGTGCCCATTTACGTGTTATCACACTGTTCCTAAAAAACTATGCATTCCAGTACACGTTGCTTACGCCGACCGAAGTAGAATAATCATGCCCTTATCCATGGCATACAAAGCATGCAGGAACAAACATTTGTAAACGGCCGGCAAGCCGCGCTCACCTGTCTTGTGGCGATCTCTCTTTTTCCTCGCGTCCTCTTCCTTCGACTTTTGTTTTGGTTGGCCCAGCATTTCTTGAGCTGATTGGGGTCACGTCGGGTCGCCCCGTGATTGCTGTTAAACAGCCTGGCAATTTCCTTCCAAGTGGCGTTTTTTTTTTTTGCCAGAGACGACACATCGTTTTTTTGCACTCTAATATATTCCGACGTGCGTTAACCAAACACAATAACAATTCCTTTTCCTCGAACGTGAACTGAGGCGCTGGTCTCCGCTGGGAGCAGGAAAAGCATGGAAAAAACTGGCTATGGCTCAACTAGGATTGGCTCAATGTGGAGCACGTTGCCAGCCAAAAACGTCAATCAAGTGGAAGCAGCGGGTAGCACTGAAATGTAGTTTTTATTGTTAGCAATTTTCAGCGGGTCACTCACACCTAGTGCCTGTTTATGACTGCTGAACGAGATGCGTTGTTTTATATGAGCAAAATGGGCATTATTATAATAGATTGTTCAATACTCTCATCCCCAGACGAGCAATGCGCCCTCGCTTTCAAGCACGCGCTTAACTTGACGAAGCAAGTCAGGTTGAGCATCTATGAAACACGAAACCCAACTTGGCCGTTCTGAAGCCGCCTTGGTGCTTCGACTCGACTTGCCGAAGTTGAGTCCAAGCACGAGCCAAGTTACATTTCTGCATTCGGGGGTAAATGCAGAGAGGCTAACCTTTACTCTAGCCACGAATTATTCCTAGTGCTCAACTGTTCGTCCGGAGGGAGCAAAGTAGGGGTGCAACCGTTCACCCTAAGAGCGGAAATAAATGAACAAATTGCGTGCCGGTGAATGGAATTGAGCCACTTTCGAACCAATGTCGTTCATCTCTCTGTTCATTTCCTTGGCTTAGCGTCCAGTTCTTGAAATCTGCATAGAGAGGGCTCACCCGAATTTAGTCTAACAGGATAAAGTTGTAGGCCAGTTGGTGCGACATTATAACTAAGAAAACCCCAACAGACGCCGGACAGAAGAAGAAGACAACGCAGGGCGGTACTTACGACTGAAATTTGTTGGAAAACAGCTTGGCGTTTACAGATGGGAAATACGCGTGCGCTACTATCAAAAAGACAAGGAACAGGAAAATATTACCACACAAAATGGAAAATTTTCCAGGAAGGTAAAAACGACAGGTTACACGTGGAAATGAAAAAGCGATAATGGCACCAATAGTAAAATGGAAAGCTCTTGATAATGATAACAACCCAGGTACAGAAACACAGAACACAACAAACGCTCGTGGAATTGATGCCACAGAATGAACACAGAAATACCAGGGTGCAACAGAGAACTCAAACTGCAAGAAAACGCAGTTGTTTTTGCAAGATAGCTACCGAAGCAGAGCTAACACATTCGTCGGGTTGTGAACGTAAAATGGCCACTGTCTCTACAATCTCTCTTTCATGTTGACCCTTCCTTCTTCCTATTATGTGTGTGCGGCTCAAATAAGGGTACCAACCTGCACAATTACGACAGTGAACTGGCATATTTGAGCCGCCAGCCTCCTCTAAGAAACGCGCAAGCTCTCTTAAACGATCATTAAGGCCCGTCTGCCCGATATAAGTGCGGCCACACCTGAGAGGGATCTTATAGATGACGCCTTTTGTGCATTCTACACGCTTATTCTTTCCTAAGTGCTTCTTTGCAAACTTGCCTTGTTTTGAGTTCCTCTCCCGCACCATTGCACACAGTTTCGAAAGTTTACATGGCGCTGAAAAAACTAGGTCAATCCCAAATCTGCCTGAAATTTTCTTAATGTAGTGTGACATCTTATGCAATTAGGGAACAACTGCATATTTTTTTCTGGAAAGCCCTTTCCTGGGAGAGGGTCTTGTCAGTCTGCCGGAGCCTATTGACAAAGGATTCAGCAACTGCTCGTAACAGTGGGTTCGGAAAGCCTGCATTTTCTAGCCGCTCCACCTCTCAGGCAAAATTAGAGTGCAGTTGATGTACGCATGGCTTTAAAAGCGCTGATCGCAGACATGAAGAGGCTACACCCCTCTTCATCACCTTAGAGTGGGAAAAATCAAAGGGCAACAAGGCTTTTTTGGACATAGGATGGAAGGCCCAGCACACATGTTACGAATGTCTAAAAAACAACTTCAAGTTTAAAAACTGGATAGACTGATCCTAGGGTAGCTCGATGGTGAATTTAAGAGCGCTAGAGCAACTGGAAAAACAAACTAAAACCTCATCAGCTACTTTAAATAGCACGTCATTGCGTGAAAGTTTTAAAATAAATAAAAAAATCATCAACGTATCTATAAACATCTACAATGAAGAGAAGAGTGAGCTTAAGCTTAAGCTTGAGCATGCGGTCCAAATGGGCAAGAAAAATTTCACAAAGCACAGGAGCCACACTGGAACCAATATAAATTCCTTTCTTTTAGACATACAAGTCATCGTCAAAGAGAACCATACTGGAACCTAGATAAAACTAAGCAGCTCAAGAAAGGAATCAAGAGATACGCCACAGGAATTCTGAAACCCAACAGCCCCGCCAACATCGATCAGTTGTCTAACTGCACTGAAAAGTTCATCATAGGGTACCGAGTAGAACAACTCTTCCACATCCACGGACAAGGCACAGTTGGCACCTGCTCATCATGATGAACTTTTCAGCGTAGTTAGAGAACTGATCGATGTTAGCGGCGCTGTTGGGTTTCAGAATTCCTTTGGCGCATCTCCTGATTCCTTTCTTGAGCTGCTTAGTTTTATCTAGGTTCCAGTATGGTTCTCTTTGGCGATGACTTGTATGTCCAAAAGAAAGGAATTAGTATTGGTTCTAATGTGGCGCCTGTGCTTTGTGAAATTTTTCTTGCACATTTGGACAGCATACTCAACCTTAAACTCATTCTTCCCTTCATCGTAAATGTTTTTAGATACGTTGGTGATTTTTGAATATTTCAAAACTTTCACCTAATGACGTGCTATCTAAAGAAGCTGGCGAGGCTTTTGTTAGTTTTTCCAGTTGCTCTAGCGCTCTTAAATTCACCCTCGAGCTACCCCAGGATCAGTCTATCCAGTTTTTAGACTTAAAGCGGTTTTTTTAGAAATTCGGAGCATGTGCGCTGAGCCCTCCAACCTAGGTCCAAAAAAGCCTTGTTGCCCTTCGATTCTTCCCACTCTAAGGTGATAAAGAGGGGTGTAGGCTCTTCATGTCTGCGATCACCGCTTTTAAAGCCATGCGTACATAAACTGCACTCTAATTTTGCCTGAGAGGTGGAGCGGCTAGAAAATTCAGGCTTTCCGAACCCACTGTTACGAGCAGTTGCTGAATCCTTTGTCAATAGGCTCCGGCAGACTGACAAGACCCTCTCCCAGGAAAGGGCTTTCCAGAAAAAATATGCAGTTGTTCCCTACTTGCATAAGATTTCTCACCACATTAAGAAAATTTCAGGCAGATTTGGGATTCATCTAGTTTTTTCAGCGCCATGTAAATTTTCGAAACTGTGTGCAATGGTGGGGGAGGGGAACTCGAAACAAGGCAAGTGTGCAAAGAAGCACTTAGAAAAGAATAAAAGTGTAGAGTGCACAACAGGCGTCATCTATAAGATCCCTCTCAAGTGTGGCCGCACTTATAGCGGGCTGACGGGCAGATGCCTTAATGATCGTTTAAGAGGGCATGCACGTTCCTTAGAGGAGGCTGGCGGCTCAAATCTGCCAGTTCACTGTCGCAATTGAGAAGGTTGTTATCCTTATTTGAGCCGCACGGAGATAATAGCAAGAAGAAAGCGTCAACTTGAAAGAGATATTGTAGAGGCAGTGGCCATTTTACGTTCACAACTCGACGAATGGGTTAGCTCTCCTTCAGTAGCTATCTTGCAAAAAGAACTGCGTTTTTTTGCAGTTTGAGTTCTTTGTTGCACCCTGGTATTATGCGTTGCATATTGCAATCACTCAGCTCCACCCTTGGGCGCGGCCGGGCAGCCACCAAACCACTTGACGTGACGTCACGACAGCCGGAGGAAAAGCTGGGCCCCAACTTGCGCGGTCGCGCGCGTCCGCAGCCACCACCTGACTCCCGCTCCTCCCGCTAGGGGCGCTGCGCCGGCGCGTGACATCACGGAGGAAAAGGTGGGCCCCAACTCGCGCGGTCGCGCGCGGCCGCAGCCACCACCTGACTCCCGCTCCTCCCGCTAGGGGCGCTGCGCCGGCGCGTGACGTCACGGAGGAAAAGCTGGGCCCCAACTGGCGCGGTCGCGCGCGGCCGCCGCCACCACCTGACTCCCGCTCCTCCCGCTAGGGGCGCTGCGCTATGATTGACGTCACGGCATATGTATAAAAGAGCTGCGCTCCTTCGCCGGGACAGTCTTATACCCCTGTCACACGGGCATTTCGAGGGCCCTCGAACCGATAGTCTATCGACTCAAAGGCGATTGAGCGCTGCTACACGGGCAGTTTCAATGGCGATCGAGTAAATAGCCTATCGAGTCAACGGAGCAGCACAGAACTCCATCGAGATATGCAACGCATTCTTGGCTTACCCAGCTAAGCCTGGCCATTTTTTCTAAGTTCATTCTGCAGCATCACTTCCACCAGCGTTAGTTGTCTTTTGTGTTTCTGAACCTGGGTTGTTATCATTATCAGGAGCTTTCCATTTTAGTTTTGGTACCATTATCGCTTTTTCATTTCCATGTGTAACCTGTTGTATTTATCTTCCTAGAAGATTTTCTTTTTGTGTGTTAATATTTTCCGCTTCCTTGTCTTTTTTTATTGTAGCGCACACGTCTTTCCCATCTGTAAAAGCCATGTTGTTTTTCAATAAAATTTCAGTTGTAAGTACCACCCTGTGTTGTCTTCTCCCTCTGTCCTGTGTCTGTTGCAATTTTTTAGTCATAACACGAATTTAGTTTTTTCGCTGGCCGAGCTTCCTTTTCGAGGGCTAAAGGTCGTCGCTGCTCCCGGAAGGGCGAAATATCGCTTAGAGTTTAAAGCAAGCTCCGTTCGGTTGGTCTTACAATCAAATTCCACATCGCATATTCACGTTTTGTTTGTCAAGTAATATCGACTGTCCCTTGGGTAGGAACGAAGCGTAAGATGGAACGTCTGTGAAAGTCAAGCATGAAAACTTGAAAAGGAGGCAGGAAGTTGAGAAGATGCGCCAGGTGAAGCGCATAGCCTGGTTGCTCAGTATCACGTCTGAAGCGAGTCATGAAACAAAACAGTGCTGCGTAGGGTATGGATTCAGTATTTATTACAGGAACAGGCTGAAAAGATCGTTTTGGTTTCCATGGATGCTTGTTCGGATGCATTCATTAGAAAACTGAGTAATATGCTTATGTTAGAATGGCGTCTCATTCTGCCCCGCGGGATCGGGCGCAATGTAACATTTTGAAAGTCAATGTTCTGCTTCTGCTGACCTTTTCATATTGACTGATAGTATAGTAGGAACAATTCTGCTAATGTATATTTGTTAATTTTTGCGAAACCTGAGTATAAAAGAATCTTTTGAAAATTTCCATTTCTTTTTTTATCCCACAAATACATCGTAGGCTGCAACGACAGAAGTGGATGTTCCAGTCGCTCCAGTGGTGGCAGTCGAAGAAGTGGGAACAATGGCGGTGGCGTCCATGACGACAGCCTTGCTGGACTTCGCATTAATGGAGGCTATGGCAGCAGCTTAGAAGGAGGACGTAATGGATTCTCCGGTGCTCGCATGGAAGGAGGGGGAGGCTCTGGCTTCGGAGGAGGTGGAAGTGGAGGCGCACGTCTATTTGGAGGCCCAGGAGGCGGTATGGGCAGAAATGAAGGCTCAATGTCGGATGAAGGGCTTTCGGGGAGCTTGGGGTCCTCTGGGGCATTGTTTGCACGAGACAGTCCGGGAGAAGGAGCTGGGATACGTTTATCTGCAGACTCAGGGCCAGTAGAATATGCAGGCATGGGCAGCAGTGATTCTGGAGGCGGAGGCATCGGAGGCGGTTTCTCTGGAAGTTCAGACATAAGCCGCCGTCTTCCCGGTGAAGGCGGCATCAGCGGTAGTTTTGCTGGAGGCAGCCGTACAACAAGTGGTTCTTTCGCATGGGCTGGCCTCAACGGTGATCTTCCTCGAGGCGGAGACTTAAGCGCCGGAACGTCTGGAAGGGCAGAAATGGGCAGTGGTATCACAGCAGGTATAGGCGGTATTCCATCTGGAATTGGAGGCATCCTTGGGGAACTCTCTCGAGGCGGAGACACCGGCGCCGGTTCGTCTGGAACGGCAGGCATTGGTGGTGGTTTAACTGCAGGCATCGGCGGAAGTCCGTCTAGAGCGAGAGGCATCGCGGGTGGTCTCCCTGGAGGCGGAGGCATCAGCGCCGGTCCGTTTGGAACAGGCGGCTTAGGCGGCGGTTTTTCAGAAAGTAGAGGCATCGACGATGATTCAATTTTAGGTGGAGGTCTGAGTGGCTCTGGAATGAGAGGAGGAAGCGCGGGTCGCACCGAGAGCTTTCGAACCAGGTTTCTCAGGAGGCGACGGGAGCGTGCAAGGAGACGCCTACTGAGACGGCTGGAAAGAATGAGAAGGCGCGGCCTCCTGGGAGACGAATATTTGGGTGCAGGCATTAATTGGTGCTGGTCTAGGCGCAGGCGCTAAAGCTGGTGCAGGGGGTCGATTGCGTGGGGGTGGTTTGTTAGGCGGTCGCGCTCGTGGCATACTACGCGGCTTAGGTCGCCTCCGTGCTCGAATGCGAGGTGGCGTTGTTTTAAACCTTGGGATTCGCCTGGGTGCCAGAGCAGGCTTCGGGGCTGAAACAGAAGCCGATGCAAGAACAGCTGCAAATGCTCGTGCCGCCGCAGAAGCTGGTGCGGCCGGGAGAGCTGCCGCAGCCGGAAATGCACGCTTGCGTGGAAACGGCGGCGCCGGTGCCGGTGTCTTTGGTGGAAACGGTGCATTTGAGTGGGATGACGACGAATGGTAGGCAGGAAATTAAGACCGAGCATAGCCAAAGGAAGGGAACTGGTACAAATTGTAGAAGCACGTGCCGTAAGCGGTCTGGCCATGTTTCTTAAAGGCCAATCTAGCGAGGCTCCCATAGAAGTGAAATTTTGAAGCCTGTCAGTCACCACGCGAACTCTTCAAGATCATCTCAACTACTGGTCTCAACAACCGGAATCAAACGCTTAGCTGAATGATAAAGAGGAAAGAGACCAACAGTACTGTTAACAAAAGCCGTATGTCACGCCTCCTTACAAACGAGTGTGCTGCGACTATTGTGTGCAATAAATTTTTTATTTTATTTCCAACCGCAAAATGATTCCTGCAAAGTATTTTCTGGCGTATTATTGCAACTGGCGTCTGTCGCATGCTTTCATTTGTATAGAGCACTGCGTCTTGGAAGCCTAATACATAATCTATCTACCGATCACTCTGCTGTGCATTATTGATTTCATAATTGTTTCCCTTAAGTTCTTTCCAGCGACAGAAAAAACCATGCGCGGTGTATAGAGCAAACACGTAAAATATTAGGTTAATATAAGATTACATCTGTGGAAGTTACTGCGAAATGAACCGGGTGGTTAAAAATTTAAGGAAAACCGATAAAACCGTTTGTGAATGCATTTCGAATTTCGCAGATTGTTCTTCATCTTAAAGGGACCGTATGTCCCAAGCAGTACGGGTAATCGTCCTTATATCGGAAACGTATTGACACAAGTCGGTCCTACAAGGCAGCAGGGTGAAACCATCCATTTCCAATATTTTGGGTCCTATTGCCTGTGCTGCTTGTGATTTCACTTATAGGGGTGGATTTTATTTAGCATGTGCGAAACATGCACAGATGGTACTTATTTCATTCGTAAGTTTTGTCACTAGCACACTTTCACTGGATTGAAGCAGCAATACATACATGCTCTTCATGGCCATGCATCCCGCGGAAGCCTCGTTCGAGCATACGATTAGCCTCTAATCGTTTAGCATTGGGAGCAGTCATCCCTGCAATCCGTGCTGACAGGTTTAAATTCTTGTCGTTTTAGAACGAACTCGCCGTAAAATCAATGCCGAAAGTTAGTTCCTAAGAAAATACCTAAGGCATTCATAGTATCCCCAAGCAGATCATTTAGCATTGCAACAAATATGCGATTCGTTCATGTAAACTTTTACACACAGACTTGTAGTACAATCACACAAGGTCAAGATTTCACGTGGGAAAGTAATATAACAATATGCGCGGCATGTTGGAGGCGAGTGGAAAAGGAAAGATAGCGATAACATTATTTCAGTCGCCAGTGAGGCTAGCATGCGCTCTTGATCCCAACGCACTGCCAGCGTTGTTGTCTTCTCTCAAGCAGGGATGTTTATAGAAAACTAATAAAAGAAAATTATGAATTATGCCTAGCAGACAACAACAAAATTAAGGTTTGCATTCCAGTGAAACAGAGATGAATGAGTATTTTATTTTTATATTTACTGCTATGAAAATCGGAGCAGCCCTTTAGCGTCTTGCGCACTATTTCGGTCGGTAGTCAAACTTAAACTACTAAACAATTTAAGCTACTAAAGCAGCCTATTTCATTTAAATACAAGCTTTACTCTGGTCTGGTACTTGGCATATCTTTGATGAAATGCCCAGGGGAAATGGATCGTTTAGACCACTTCGGTCGGATCAAACACGTAGCCATGGCATTACTTGGTCAAAATGTCGTCGCGTCTCAATCATCATAAATTTTTCACTGCAATATAAAAGGTATTACAGTACAATCATAATGATTCGAGCTTTACAATACCGCAAACCTATTGTGATTAGCCGGATATCTAGCTAAAAAAACACCGGAAATATATGCTAACCTTCTTCGTTTTGCTACTAACCTCACTGTAGATGGGTCAGCTCGCACAGGACGAGGAACAAACTTCTATTTGTCATAATTCAAACAGGGCAGGGGTTCGGGATGAGGTTTAGATAGCGCTCGCACCCCCCCGATGGCGCTAGGCGGCTTGAAGTCCATGCTTTATTGCGACCTTCGAGGCACAACCTACTAACCGGAGTTGGACCTCCGGGTTAGGGCTGAGCAGCGCAGTCTCCCACTGACTTTGGTATGAGATTTGGAAACTCAAAGGTAGTTGGTCTTCTGGGTACAATGGACCTCTTCGTACAGCGGCCGCTCAGTGTTATAGACAGGTAATGTATATTTTACTGTGACTGTTGGGAAATAGTTCAAAGAATAAGAATGAGGCTGAGTGCATTCGGTAATTAGTTTTAGATCGTGACTAGCAGCCTACCGCTATCCCTCAAGAGGAAAGTATGCGGTAGCTGTATCTTCACACTACTTTCATGTGCGGTGCAATTTGGTGACATGGTAAAAGGAATGAAATTAAGTTGAGGACCGCGAAGTGAAGTGAGATAACAGATTGATGTATACTTAATAAGAGTCATCGAGAGCAGAGTAGGTAAGAGAAAAAAAGCCAATGAATGACACCCAAGTCGAAAGTAGGAAGAAATGGGCCCAGGCAGGGCATGTAATACGAAGCCAAAATGTCAAAATTACCGGTGGTTCCTTAGCGTAGTGAAATCTGTCCTTATGCATATGGTTTTGCAAACACGGTTAGCGCAATAACAGTGAGATGGGCAGCGAGCGGTTAGAGACTATCCTATTAAGTTTTGTGACAACGCAAACATCAGCATGACATAAACAGGTGACGTGATAGAAAGAGAAATTGCAGTGCCTAGCAACTACGCAGTTTACAACCCTGTGGTCAGGTTGTGATGACGTGACCTCTCTCGACTGATATTAAATTCAACTGCTATCTGCGACGGTGTGCAGCCAAAGCCTTTTCGTTGCATTGTATGAGAGAGAATTGGAATATCTTTACTCCCACGTGTCTTTTAGATACCTTTCTGGTTTTGATTTTTTTTCAAAGCCGATATATGTGTATCTTGTTTAAATAAACCCAGTTAATAGTCAGCGCTTGTTCGTGTTATACCTTCGTCTTTCGTCCCGTCTTTGGTGCGCTGGCAAAAATTAACACGTACCAACTCGCCCGAATTTCTCCTTTACTCAATGCGCAAATTTAACGCAAAATTCACTTATCATATGCTTTTATAAGTGCTGTGATCAATTACTCAGAGTTCTGGAGTATATGTTCTGGCAGAACGTCTGTGCATATTCTGTATACAGCACAGCGTACAGACAAGCGTGCTCTGTAGTGGCTTTACCGCTGCTCCTTTGCACAGTACGGCAGAGAACCAGGAAATTTTAGTATTGAAGAGAACTCTCCTGCATTTCCATATTTGCATGCATGTCAGCCCTTTGATAGATTTTATGAATTTTTTATAATTTTATGAAGTCATGAAATAAATTTTATGAATGAATTTCTTCCTGAAATTCTTTTATGAAATTGTTTTATGGAATGAAATTATGGGGAATGAAATTCTTTTATGAAATTTTTTATCTTGTGCCAGGGGCTCTAAATTACATTATTTCGAACTCGTAGGCACCCTCACTAACGAGTTGCTAAAAATAGGCGCTGTTGATAAGACCGTTTGATGCAAGTCAGTGTCAATCTCACTTCTCAACTATAGCTGTATCAGGGCTGTTTTCCGGCGCTGCAAGGGGCACAGTAATGAGTCTCGATTTGGAACGATACCCTCGGTGATCTAACGCTTTCAGGTGATTACATACGTAAACAATCATTTAAACGAGTGCGCCGTGATGCCAAGTAAGTAAGCAACCTTCAATTAATTAGCACTGAGGGTAATCTGAATGCAGGGAAAAAGAAAAAAGAAGGTAGATCACGCTGCTGTAGCATGCGAAACACAGGCGGTGAGGCGGGCACAATATGCGAACACGAGGCACTATAAGGAGACGCTAAAGTGACGACGGCGATTTCAACCGTTGAGCGAGCCTCATAGAGATACATAGAACCTCTGCTAACACTTGAGGAGTGGGCTTGGTACGCTTTCTTCCTCATTTTGCATCCATCCACTGAAGTACTAGCTCTGAATTTTCTTTTCTTTTGCACGCTGCAGAAAGAAGCCACATAGCTTTGCTTTTAATTCGAAGGCACACTATACGCCTCCCAGCTGGTGGTCGCGAATTAGCGAATAAACTGCACGCCTCAAAAAGCTTGCCCAAATCTTGCGAAAGACGTGGATTCGAGCACGGCCGCGAAGGTCGCATTTCGATGCAGGCGAAATGCTAGAGGCCCGTGTATTGTGCGATTTCATAGTACGTTAAAGAACCCCAAGTGATCGAAATTTCCGGAGCCCTCCGCTATAGCGTCTATAATAGCGTAAATTACTTGTGCTTAATAAATTACATAAAACAAAGAACATAAATCCTCAATAGATTCCATAAAACAAAGAATATAAATCCTCCTGGCGCAATTTTGACGGGTACACATCAACTGGTTAAAATTAGCAAGCGGGCAAAATCCTACACTGGACACTTCACCTCCGCCTTAAAGACCTAACGTGGTAGCGTGAATGGATGAATGCCTATACATGCGGAATTGGTCATTCTCTACTTTACGTTCGTAGATCCCTGCGAGTATTCATACCACTCCTGGAGCGGTAGTACAGCAGTTAAGC
Organism: Amblyomma americanum; assembly: GCF_052857255.1. Taxonomy (NCBI): domain Eukaryota; kingdom Metazoa; phylum Arthropoda; class Arachnida; order Ixodida; family Ixodidae; genus Amblyomma; species Amblyomma americanum. Next base: position 103,936,545 of record NC_135498.1, read on the forward strand.
TGTGCGCCACTGCCCTGCGGTGACAGATGCTGCCACTGGTGGGGCTGGTGAGAGAAGGTTGCTCTTCCCGAGAAACCCTTCGCGACCAATCATTCATTCAACTCCTGCCTCCCACGGTGTGAATTTTGCTCACAATCAGATGGGCAGGTTTCCACCTGCCACAGTCGGCAGGTTCTGACGACATTACAAGGTCACGTGGTCTAGGTGGAAGGTGAGCTACCTGTATCTCTCGGGTTTTTCAGTCACAACGACGACGACGCCACGTTTTCCGCTGAGCGGGATCCTTAGGACTAGCTATCTTGTTAAAAATGGCAACATGAGAGCTTTCGGAAACAAAGCAGGGCCAGAAACTTTTTTTAGCGAAGGACAGTGTTAAAGGGCCCGCTTGTGTATGTGTGCACAAAGAATGAATGAATGAATGAAAAACTTTATTGGTTCCTTTAGGAAGTAGTAGCGGTAGAGGACGAAGTCTTCGTCTTGAAGCTTGGACCCTCCTTGGCCGTAGGTGGGCCCCTAGTCCAGGGCTCCACTGAGTCGAGCCACCTCGCTTGCGTGTGCTATGAGGGCCCTTTGGACCCCTGCTCGCCGCTGGTGAGCCGGCTCTCCCATTGCTCCGCACTTGGTGTTTTGTGTCTGTGGAATGCTTGATTTCTTACGCACTCCCATGTGACATGATATAGTGTTGGTTTTGCTCCGCACCACGGACAGTTGGCGCTATACTGTGTGGGGAACATCTTGTTTATTATGTATAAGTTTGGGAAGGAGCCTGTTTGCAGTCTTCGCCATCCTGTGGCTTCCTCCTTGTATAATGGTTTATGTGGTGGGGGTATTGAAATCTTAGCCCCTTATATAGGTTTAATATTTCCGAATAGCTGTCCCCACAATTAATCTGGGGCGCCTCCGGGGTTAATGACTTAATGACGTTCCTGCTCGGCTGGTCATTCCTCGAGCTAGGTTGTCTGCCCCTTCGTTGCTTCTGATCCCTGCGTGACTCGGTATCCAGATTATGTTGTGTATTGGTCGTCCCTCAGGGAGCAGAGCTCTACTGAGGATCTTGAGTGCCCTGCTGCTAATTCTGCCTCTAGTATAGTTCCGGCACGCCTCTTGTGAATCCGTTAGGATGTTAAGGGATCTCCCTGTCCTATATCCTTCATTCGCTGCCAGGGCGACCGCAATCTCCTCTGCCTCCGTTATGTTAGATACTTCGGCTGTGAGGCTTGTGATGTGTTCTCCGTGGTAATTTACAACTACTGCTACCGCGCTATTTTTGTGTGTTTGGGGGTATAGGGAGGCATCAGTGTAGACTGTGTTGTCCCGATGCCCCATATTCCTCTCATAAAATTCTGCCCTAACCTGCCTCCTGTTAGCATGGAGGTTTGAATCCATGTTTCAGGGGATAGGTTGTATGCATAGCTTCTTTCTTAGTGGGTCTGGTATTGCGGCCCTGCTATTTTGTGGCTTTTCTATTTCCCGACCTAGCTTTGTCAGGAGCGCCCTTCCAGTCGTTGTGTTGCTAAGTCTTCGTATTTGTGCCTTGAGTTGGCATTCTCTTAATTCTTCGAAGGTGTTGCTGATTCCGAGTTGCATGAGCTTGTCGTTGGATGTATTTTTTGGGAGATGAAGAGCTGTTTTGTATGCCTTCCGGAGTATTGTCTCCGCTTGCTACTTCTCTGCTTTGATAGTCACATGGTACGGTAATGAATATGTTACCCGGCTGACCACTAGGCTGTTGACTAGCCTGAGTGTGTCCTCCTCCTTCATGCCATGCCTCTTGTGCGCTACTCTGCTGATCATCCGGCCTACTTGTCCTGCCGCTTTGCTTAGCAGGCTGAGTGTATGACTGCAGTTCCGGCTTCCTTGCAGCCACATGCCGAGGATTCTGATCATCTTTTGTTCCGGGATGTTCTGACCCTCTAGTTTTATTTCGAGTGGAGCATCCGTAGGGTGCCTACCCACTCTGAGGAGCTCAGATTTTTCCGTGGAGCATTTAAGTCCTCTTTGTTTTGTGTATTCTTCAATGCAGGTGCCAGCCTCTTGTAGCGCCTCCTGCTTCTCCCCCAGTGAGTCTTGGGTGGTCCAGATGGTGATATTGTCTGCGTACATTGCATGACTAATCCCCTGAACTTGGCTGTGTTTCTTGGCGAGGTTGACCATCGCTATGTTAAAGAGTATTGGCGAGATTACTGAGCCTTGCGGAGTGCCCTTGCATGGCGTTTGAAAGGTGTCACTCCGCAGGTCTCCTAGGCCCACCGTCGCTGTTCTGTCCGTGAGGAAGCTTCTAACGTAGTCATGGACCTTCTTCCCGCAGTTGATGGTGTTAAGTCCTTCCATAATGGCGGCATGGGATATGTTGTCAAAGGCCCCTTTAATATCGATGGCCATGACAACGTTCTCTCCGTTCTTTGGCATTGTTTCGAGTACCTCTTCTTTTAGTTGTAGCAAGATGTCTTGGGTTGATAAATTTGCCCTGAATCCGAACATGGTGTTGGGGTACCATTCTCCGTCTTCTAGATGCGTTTGTATTCGTCGGGGAACTATTCTCTCGTACAGCTTGCCTAGGCATGATGTTAGCGGGAACGGTCTGAGGTTTTCAATTTGGAGTTTCTTGCCGGGCTTGGGGATCATGACGACTACGGCATGTTTCCACTCCGCTGGGACCGTCCCTTCTTCCCATTGTTTGTTTAGATATAGGGTGAGTTGGCTGATTGCTTCGTCGCATAAATTTCGGATTAACGAGTTATGAATCTTGTCCGCCCTTGCTGCCGTATTTTTCGTTGTTGCCCTTATGGCCTTGACGACCTCTTCCCTTGTGATGGGTCTGTCCGTGGTTCGGTTTTCTTCGCCCTGGTTGTCGCCTTGGTAGCCGTCTACCTGGTCCTTCCCGTAGCATTTCTCTCGTAATGCCTGGAGCAGCTGTTTTTCTGTACCTTCGTACTGATGAATTAGCCTTTGGATGGATTTGCTGCTTTCCGCCTTGCTTTTGCTCGGATCCATGAGTGTTCTGAGGATCTGCCACGTTCTAGCCGTGCTGAGGGTGCCATTCAGCGAGGTACTAAACTGCTGCCACCCTTGTCTTGCCAGCTGCGTTGCATATTCCTCTGCTTGCCTGGTGATTTCGTCAATCTTCTATATCTTTCTGTTTAGCTTTTGGCGCTTCCACCGCTTGGTCAGGCCTCGTCTTGCCTCCCAGAGCCTGAGGAGTCGCTTGTCCACTTCTGGTGCTTGTACTGTGCGATCCACTTTTTTAGTGTAGAGATCCCTGATTTGTCTAAGCTGTTGGCTCCAATCTTCTGCCGACGTTACGTCGTCCTTAAGTTGTTTGCAGTGGGTGCGGAAGGCATCCCAGTCAGTTAGGTTTGCCTTGCCGATCTTCCTTTTGATGCTTTCTGCCTCTGTGCTGACCCTAATGATGTAGTGGTCGCTGCCGAGATTTTCTTGCAGGTTCTCCCATTCGACTTGCTTAGCGCCCCTGACAAAGGTTAGGTCGAGACATGTGTCCACGCTTACGCTATTACCCTGTCTAGTAGGCTGACTTTCATCTGTGAGTAACTCGCAGCCTATGTTTTCCGCTGCTGTGCAGATGCCGCGCCCCTTTTTATCTTCGATCCTGCTGCCCCATTGTAGGCTTTTCGCATTAAAATCCCCTGCTATTATTAGGGTATTCTGCCCTGCAAGCTTCTTTGCTTCCGCAAAAAGCTTAATGAAGTCTCCTTTATTTTTAGGTGGGCTGTACAAATTTACTATAAAAGTGCATTTAGCTTTTCTTTTTCTCTTGGGAATCACTTCAGTTATTATGTGTTCTAGCTGTGTGTCTTCAAAGTCCTTATGAGCTATGGTTGTGATTTTGTTGCTAATGAGAGTTGCTGAGTATCCTTTTAGGCTTGGGGTGCAATTTGTCTCTTGTAGAAGTATTAGATCTGGTGGGTTTTCTCTAGTGTTAATGAATTGCTGTAAGAGCCCTTCTTACGCCTGTAGTTCCGGCAATTCCACTGCCATATCTCTAGTTGTTGTTGCCCTGCCTTGTTATCGTATTGGTACTGTTGTTTGTTCCCTGGGATTGTGATCCAAATCTGCGCTCATTGTAGAGGCGGTTCCTAGTGTCATTTACTGTCCTCTGTGTGTTTTGACTCTTTACATAGTTGCGGAAGCTCTGATCTTGCTGGGATATCTTTTGATTTAGTTGCTGTATCTGCTGCTGCATCTGCTGCATTTGCTGCTGCATGAATGTCTTTAGATCGTCTATTGTTGAGTTTCCTCCTTCATTAGTTTGTGAACTTTCTACACTCTGTTGTGGGGGTGAGGGTGCCTTGACAGGCGAGCAGCCTGCCTTTCGCATCTCTTGCATTTCCGCTATTAATTCACTTATTTGTTTCTTAAGCTGTCTGTTTTCCTCTCGGGTCTGCTCTTGTTCCTTCCTGATGTTATTAATTTCGGCAGTAAGCCTTTTTTTCATTTTCTGTTTGTGTGTTTGTGTTGTTGTTGTTGTGCGGAGCAAAAAGCGTCTTGTGAGGGCCGGCTCCCCAGCTCACCTTGACTCCGCCGCTCTTCTGTTGCTGCTTCGGCTTCACCCAGGACTGCTGGCCGCCCAGGGGTGGGTAGGACTCGTCCCGCTCCCGGCTCCGGCCCTGGCCCTGGCTGCTGCTGCGCCCCCGGCTGCGACTCCTGGATTCGCTCCGGTAGTCACCTTGCAGCTCCCGGTCCTCGTTCCGGAACCAGCGCGGTCTCTGTGCCCCGCCTCTGCTTCGGCTGCGGCCGCGTCGCTGCTGGCACTGGGGTCCCCATCGCAGTTCGTTGATTAGCTTCAGTCGTTGTGCACAGTCCTTCGTGCCCGCCGCGTGGGAGCCCCCGCATAGCAGGCACTTGGGTGTACATTGATGTCGTTCTTCCGGATCTTTCTGGCCGCATTGTCTGCATGACTTGATTCCCGGGTTCGGACAGACGTCCGATCGATGTCCGTGTTGGCAACAAACGTAGCATATTTGCCGCGTCGGCCTATAGGGGTAGCACCACATCTCTCCCCCGCAGTACAAGACTTGCTTGGGGAGGATGGGGCCATCAAAGGTGATGACGGCTGTACTCGATCGGCCTAGCATCCTTGCCGTCAGGATCTTCACCCCTTGTGTGCGAGTTCGTAAATTCGCCTTGAGTTTTTGGCCGGGGTCCCCGGGTGCACTCCGTGGATGACCCCGCGCAGCGTTCCTTCCGGCGCCGCCACGTGTGCGTTGATTCCGTAGCTATGCTCTCCAAACTTCAGTTGCGTGATGCGCCTGATTTGTTGAGCAGCGCTTTCGTTATCGGTACTGAGTATTATGATATTCGAGCCGGTGCGCAGTCGGATGATGAGATCTTCTGCCTTGCACCCGTGCACAAAGAGAATTTTTTTTTCTCAATGAGAAGCATGTCTCGCTTTTTAACTCTTCCAACAACAACCTAAATTCTTAACTTCATTGAGCGAGACATGCCAAAAAAAGTTGGAATTTTTTTTGCGCGATTTCAACAAGTTTTGGTCATTAACGTAGCCTATAGCTACCAATCCATTTGATTCGCAATAATTTCACTAGAACATATGTTTTCTATGCGTAACCAGGCTACAGTGCGTGACTTTATGACTGACAGCTAGCAAGTAATATCAAATGTTGCACCAAAAGCATGCGCATATCTATAGAAAAGACACGAAAGAAGGAAGCTGCACAAAAAGTAAAAAATGCGCCTCCATCAATGCACTACAGCTTTGGTTGGCTTTCAGGAAAATTTCTTGTGTGGTGCATAACTGTGTGCAGCCTTTTTACATAACGATTAAGATAGTGATGTGAAAACTTACTAAGTACAACGTGTTGTCGGGCTATTTGGTTCAGTACTTCAGACTATAGACACCCTGTCTTTGTGCGTGCGTGTGTGTGTGTGTGTGTGTGTGTGTGTGTGTGTGTGTGTGTGTGTGTGTGTGTGTGTGTGTGTGTGTGTGTGTGTGTGTGTGTGTGTGTGTGTGTGTGTGTGTGTGTGTGTGTGTGTGTGTGTGTGTGTGTGTGTGTGTGTGTGTGTGTGTGTGAGTGAGTGTGTGTGTGTGTGTGTGTGAGTGAGTGTGTGAGTGTGTGAGTGTGTGTGTGTGTGTGTGTGTGTGTGTGTGTGTGTGTGTGTGTGTGTGTGTGTGTGTGTGTGTGTGTGTGTGTGTGTGTGTGTGTGTGTGTGTGTGTGTGTGTGTGTCGCGCAACTACCAAGTCAGAAGTATGTGAAAAATTGCATGACATGATATACAACAAAATTTTGGCTAGCAATCTGCTGTCCTTTTTGTCTTGCGATGTATAGAAATGATATAAAACGACATATTAGGATATATGGTTTATGGATGTCCCAAAGCAGCTCAGGGTATGAGGGACTCCGTAGTGAAGCGCTCCGGAAATTTCGACCACCTGGGGTTTTTTAACGTGCACTGACATCGCAGAGTACACGGGCCTCTAGAATTTCGCCTCCATCGTAGTTCGACCACCGTAGCCGGGATCGAACCCGCGTCTTTCGGGCCTGCAGCCGAGCGCCATAACCACTCAGCTACCGCGGCGGCTCACAATAGGATATGTGATTTGGTATGATGTCTAATTAAATCCCAATAAAGGAGTATGTTAAACTGGGGGATATGATCACTCCAGTTCTATTCGACGCTTTTTCACAAGATGTATCGAGAGACCTGAATTAGGATCAGGTGGGGCAATAGGTTAGTAATCTGCGATTCGATAACGACATTGGTCTGCTAGATGACCCAGAGAGCGAATCACAACGCGTTATCATTAACGTAGACCGGCAAACCAGAACGGTAGGTGTAAAAACTATTATCCAGAGACTTAAAGTAATATTCAACCTTCTCAGAAGCGAACTGCAGTTTACAGCAGGTAGCGAGGAGATCGAAGTGGTAGATAAATACATCTACTTATGGCAAGTAGTTACCCTATATCCGGATCACTAGAGAGTAATAACTGGAATAAGAATGGGGCGGAGAGTATTTAGCGCACACTCTCAGACCATGAATGGCAGTTTACTTAAATCTCTCTAGAGCAAAGTACACAACACCAGTATCTTACCGGCACTAACCTATGGGGCAGAAACGAGGAGGCTAATGAAACAGCGCAGCGAGCTATGGAAACGAAAATTATAGATGTAACGTTAGAAAGCAGCAAGAAACCAAGTGGGTCAGGGAAGAAACAATGCGGAGGCAAGATAGCAGATGGTAGGTAATGGTGACGGACTAGATTTCAGGAAAAGGCGAGGGTATTAGGGGTCGGCAGAAAGTTTGCTGTGCAGGTAAGATTCGGAAATTGGCTGAGATGAGGCGGCCTCAGCTGGCACAGAACCGGGTTAATTTTAGAGATGAGGGAGAGGCCTTTGCGGTTCAGAGGGCATAGTCAGGCTGATGATGATGGTGACGATGATATGTAACGATTTGATACGACATAATATGATATTAAATGGTTCCGTATCTTATGGCATGGTATGATATGGTACCTTATGAAATGGAATGGTATGGTATGATGACTCTCTTGTTCGTTTCTCCTGCACTTCACATTTCGAGAATTAAGCACAAAAATAATAAATTTCGTCGTACCTTTCATAGATTTCTGGCTAGCATTTAGAAGAAGGAAACAATCTGACTTCATTACCACTCTCAGGGTTTTCAATCTGCCCACTGCTGGCGAAATTGAGATGCTGCCAGTTTGGAAAGAGATAAAATACACTCTCGTAACAATGACATCGTTTTCTTCAAAGGTTTGGGTGCCACGACTGAACGGAATATATTTCAGGCTTGGTTATGAACGAGTAAGTACGGGCGACAGCGCAAAATACAAAGAGTGAACCTACACGGAAATGCCGGCCTAGACCAAGGACATATCGCGCAATGTTTCTTCCTTTCACTTTGGAGAGAGAAACAGCACCATGTAGGTTCCCAGCAGCTATAAGCCAACTCCTTTGGCCTATTTTATCTAATGTTTCGCTGGTAATCATGGCCACCATGCACAGGCAAACACCGTAGCGTTGTGATGCCACCGGCTACGCTTCAGCACGATATAGAATTTAATCAGATGAAGCCACTCCACTAAAATAGGCTCGGGGAACAAGAAAGGATGAGGGAGTATGGCAGGGAGCCTGCAGATATGAAAGGTGGGTCACTAGCCCACACATCTTCATGATACCCGCGTTAGCCCACCGACGCAATCTTGGCAACCATAGGGATCTGAATCGCTCATGCAGGACGCACTGGTCGGAGCTGAAAGAGCAGCTTCTATCGCGGGTCGTTCGGTTGGCCTTCCTTGGTTACGATCGATACGCCTGTTATGGTGTAATCAATGCACTGCATGAGCACAGTGCACTTCAGAGCGCTTGGCACCTTGGGCAGAAAGCTTTGTTGAGATTTTCTAATGCAAAAAATCCTTATTTATCATCACTACAAAACATATTAAGTAGCAAACAGAATATTTTCAACAGATACGAAAAGCTTTTCTTCCACCAGAGGAACATTCGTTTGTCACCAAAATGCCTGGAGATAGAAGCTACGTTTTCCGTATCAAATGCCCGAGAAGCTAGCCTGTCACATAAAGGGAAGGCTCTAAGGTGTATGAAAATGAATTTATCGGCCTTCGTGTGTTCAGCGTTCTGCTTGAACGAATGACGAAGAGCACCATTTTTTGTTTCTGGGCGATTTTTGATGATCCTAGGGGTGCCAATAGAGTGACATTGACTCTTGGTGTAGGAATCGATCATTCGGACTACTAGAACCATTTTAAGATGGTGTCAATAGTTAAATAAAAAAACTGTTTTCTCTCCTCGTGCTCATGGTTATTTAAATTTGCACTTAAAATTCTACGCGCCGTTCATTACTAGTGTCCTGGAGCGTAAACAAAAAGTGTTCCTATCTAATTTAAAGGGTATTTCACAGACTCAGGCGGTTTTTTGTTTATTGCTATGACAGGACTAAAAAATTGAGGCCCTTCCTCAATGTCACCCTGTCCAGGGACAACATATGCACGAACTACTACTGCAGGCGTATGAGCGCGATTCCTGCTTAGTACTTGATGCTTCTTGAAAGATTTCTGGGGGCATAGCAACCAGCAAATTTTGTGCGTATTCATCAATGAGAATAGCCTCCCCGGTTATGGCGCTGGCCACTGAGCCGAACGACGCGGGTTCGATCCCAGCCGCGGTGGTCGAATTTCGGTGGAGACGAAATTCTAGATACCCGTGTACTGTGCGATGTCAGTGCACGTTAAAGAACCCTAGGTGGTTGAAATTTCCGAAGCCCTTCACTACAGCGTCCATCATAGCCTTAGTCGCTTTGGAACGGTTATCGCTTATAATTCAAACCATAACTGCGAGTAGTCTTCGTGACTGGTGTAGAAAAACTCGAGCACAACAACACAAAGTACGTACCCAGTGGAAAAGAAGTTTTTGTTTATTCTGCTGCGCAACGAATGAAATGTTAGATGATCAGAAGCCAGATTAGTTAAACGTTTGAGAAACGTGGCCCCAGTAGTGCCTTAAAGAAACGCTTGCCAGATGCTTACTTCTTTTTAAATATCATTCGAAAGCCAGTCCGCTGCTGGTAGCAACTGTATTTTCTTTTACCACCCAACCTGAGTATATCTGCTATGCATGAATATATTTAATTGATTTTTTGTTACTGCGGTAGCATCAAAGCTACGCCCTCTTTATTATACTACCTTTTCGAACAAAGTTCACTACCACGTGATTCGCTGTATGTACAATTTGCTAACCACGTACTCAACATTTTGCGCGCTACGGTAGTGAAAAAAATGTGTTGCAATGTGTACACCACATTATCCAGTATAAACAAGTTTCTAATATATTTCCAGCTCACCGTACACTCGCCCAGTGCTCGAATGGCAGTGTAGGTATCTATACAGAACAAGTTCTGAAGGCATCACCACCTGCGCTGGTTACTTCGCCTGAAGCACCAGCACTGAAAGGCGCAAATTCAGTTTTAAACATGGCCTATAAGGCCAGAAAGTTACATCAGTTGTATTAAAAGCAACGTTAAGTACATGGTATGTTTCCATTTTCGTTCGATCTGCTGCTACAAAGTTCGCGACTGTCGATCTGATATTGTTGATCACATGGTGATCTCACACACCTTCCGAACATATGGGCTACAAGACACGCCGTATTCTAACGCTTTCAATGCATGTCGAAGTGAACAAAATTGTAGCACTCTTGGCTCTCGTTAAATGCACACATTTATATTCTGAATTATTGCAAAGCGTTGACATTGAGGGTCTAATGAATATTTGGTCTGTGGAGCGTCAAGCGCTTAATTAGCCAGCTCTACTTAGACTCAGGGGCCGCACCTATTGCGCTTATCATCACCGTGTGCTATATTGTGCGCTTTTAGCGATTAATGACTACTTAATAGAAATTCAGAACTAAGCTCGTCGGCAGATACAGAGTTGATCAAGACCTCTAAGAGGACTATGAAATTTTTTTACCGCGATCGATTTCAATCTTAAGCCGGATATTATATCACAGAGTGTGTGAAACATACAGAAGGTCTGTTTCAGTCGCTACTTAGTGGCTTATTTTCACCGCAGTTATGACAGCAAAAATTATTATTGCGTCACATGATGTTGTCGTAACGCCAAGACCCAGACGATGTCAGAGACAGAATTCACTGATTGGTATAAGTAGGTAACGTGACCTTGGGGCGTCATCACAGACAACCCACCGTGGCAGGTGGCAACCTGGACACTGGGTTCTGAGCAACCTGCCCCCCGTGGCAGGGGGCAGCACCCTTGGTAGAAGATAGCATCCTTGGTAGAGAAAGCAGACAGAGGAAGCGGTACCTGCAAAAAATACAGCGCATACGAAGAACATTATGGCGAACTTGAACATGGGCAGTGCAGCTAGCTCACCATGTCCTCAAATCGGCTATAAACCTGATGAGACCTCGCGGTCTGCTGTATCCGTTCAATAAAAGATTATGCCCGGGGCTTCATAATCACTAGAGGTTTAAAATGCGCTCCTAAATCAAATTTCGAAAGCAACAGCTGCGGCTGAGCTAGGTAGTTTTCCACAACTTGTTGAAAGAGCCGAGAAAAACAAATCGGACAAGATAAAAAGAGACGACATGGAGAGCAGCACTGTATCACGTGTCGTCACTTTTAGTTTTGTCGGTTGGGTTGCTTTGCGCTAGTTCATCAAAGTACAAAATTTATGACTATGTCAAATATAAAATAAATCAAAGTAAGTAAAGTTTATCAGCCACTGTGTAGAAGAATGCTCCTATGTTAATCATCTTTTCTTCCCTATGAGAAGTAGACGCCGCTTTGTAGGGTTCCTGGTCAGGATGAGCAATGAGCACGAAATGCGAGAGCTGAGCCATACATCGAAACGGAAGGCACCCATCCATAGTATGCGGAAACGCTCAGCTCTAGATATAGGACGCGCAGTGTTAACAGATCGAAAGCTTTCAAGCTAAAAGAAAATATGCACAAGAGGAGGCAAGCTAGCATTTCCTTAGATATAGGCCTAGCGGCGCGGGAAGCGGCACAAACTAGAAAAGACTTGTGTGCGTGTTTTACGCAGGTGTCGTTTCCAGCTGCGCCTGTCGTCACAAAGCATGTCTGGCCAACTTGTACAAACGTTTAAGCTTCTTAAGATGCGCACTGGCGCTGCTTGGGTCCAAATAAGGGCGTATTGGTTATGAGGTCGTAAGCGACCACGAATGCCACTCTTCCTCTTCGGTTTTTGAACATTACACATAATGCACATCTCTTAGAGCTTTTGAACCTAGAACGAGACAAGTTCAATAATGAAAACATCTGCGTTTTTCTGAAAGATATAATAAGGACATCGGGCGAAATAACACAACCGGTCAGTACTTGCAAATAATTTTTTTATTTGCGAAGAGCGAGTGGGGCCGCACTGTCAATCCGTACTATAAATAAGAGTGCATACTAACTACCGGTTTCTTTACGTGGTGCCTCTTCGCACACGCACGATGTTTACTTCGAAACAAACAAGGTATCGTTGTTCTGACTTGTGCTCGATCATTAAAGATTCTTTTTAACGCGACTGCGTCATGCACGTCCCCATTTGGATCAGACATCTGCTAGTTGTCGTAAATGCGAGAAAGCTAGATTATTTCTTCTGAAAAAACGAGATATAACGTTGGTCCTAACAACTTTTGTTTGTTTTTTACCAGCCACAAAACAGGCTGCCACAGAAGACGTGGATGCTCTAACACTATCAGCTGTGGTGCCGGAGGCAGCAGGAGCTTTGGAGGCGCCTTCGCGGGAAGCAACAGTGGGGGGATTGGCGCGGGCATCGTTGAAGGCTTTTGCGGCGGTGGCGGCCGCGGCTTTGGAGGGGGCTTTGGTAGTTCATTTCCTGCTGGCACAGAGGGAAGTGGAATCCCTGGCCTCATTGCAGGCAGTGAATTGTCAGGAAACATTCGGGGCTATGGAAGCTTTTCTGGAGGGATGAGTCCGGAAGGAAGTGGTGGTGTATTTTTAGGTTGAGGCACGGGGCTACGTGAAAGTGGAGGCTTCAGCGTCGGAGGTAAGGGCGCACGCATTAGTTTCTCTGGAAACGAAGGCAACAGCGAGAGCGGGTCTGAAATGGCAAGCATCGGTATTGGTTTGGCTGGAGGCAGAGGCGGAGGTGGAAGTGGAGCCGGGGGCATCGGAGGAGACTTCTCTAGAGGCGCAGGCATAAGGAAATTAGACTGGACGAGACATTAGCGCTCATTTGTCTGTAGGCGGAGGAATGCGCGGTTTATCTGGAGGTGGAGGCATAGGCGCTGGCCTCGATGGAAGTAAAGGCACTGGCAGCGGTTTGCTTGGCCACGTAGACACAGATATAGGTGGTGGTCCCTCTAGAAGTGGAAATGTTGGCGATAGTCTTTCCGAAGGAGAGGACACCGAGTCTGTAGATGCTCACATTGGCCTCGCGAGTAGAGGACGACGGTGACATGGGCACCTTAGGCTTATTGACAAAATTCGTTTGAGGCGACTCCAGAGACACCGTGAAAGATTAAGGCGTCTAGGCATTCTGGAAGGCGACGGTGGCTTGGGTGCCGGAATTCGTGCAGGCACTGGCGTCGGCGCAAAAGCCGGCGAAGTAGCAGGAGCTGGCGCAGCGGGTCGGTTGAGGGGTCGTGGTAGCTTCGGCGCTCGTGGTCGCGGCAGACTAGGTGGTCGTGGTCTCTTGCATGGCAGACTTCGAGGGCAAGTTGGTTTAAATTCGAGACTCAACATTGGCGCTAGTGCGAGCTTGGATGCTGATGCAGATGCTAAAGCTAAAGCTGCTGCAGATGCTGCTGCGGCCGCAAGAGCCGCTGGAGGCGCAGATGCAAGTCTGCGCGGAAAAGTCACTGCGCGCACCGGCGCCCCCCCCCACCCCCCCCCCCCCCCGGTGCCGGCGCTGGCACCATTGCTGGAGGACTGAACGACGAACGGTAGGCTAAAAACGTGTTCGCGTATCGCAAGCTTGAAACAAGTTATGTAAATTTTATTGCACGTCTCACATAGTTGCCTAAATATGTTTTTTTTTTCATGGATTATTGTGGTGGCCCCTGCAACAGAATAAATTGTGTAGCAGCTCAGATTTCAAGTCAGCTAAGCTGAACGAGAGCTTCCCAACTGGCCTTGGCAGCTGGTTTTCTTGGGTAGAAAGAAAAGAACATTTATTTGGCCCGAAGCAATGATGTGTCTAAGCAACCAGTTTTGCTAACAAGGGTCATATTACCTAAAGGAAACCTAATGCATTTCTTATGCAAAATAAACTTTTTTTTCATTTCCGCCCCTAAATTATTATTGATATGCATATTTTGTTCTGTTGGTGACTAGGTCTTGAGAATGAAGTAAAGTGCCGCACAACTTTTGCATGAAGTATATAAGCACCACCACTGTTGTAGTCAGTCAGTATTCATTCTTAATTCAGTTTTCAGTGTATCACTTGCTTCACCAGAAATATTGTAAAAACTAGATTATCCCCGTGACCCCTATCTTCAAGATCCATCAAACTTGCTTTGAGTGCCTCGTTGTCCTTGATAAACCTATCGATGGATTCTTACACTGAGGCTAGGTCATTCGGACAGTATTCTAATGCATCTTTTTGATTTAAACAGAGTCTAGGCTACCATGAATACCTGTAATTTTATTTTAAAGTTCATCCTAACTGCCTGCGAAGGTTCGAATTGAATCGAGGATGCACGCGTGGCTTTCCTCAATATTAGGTGTCTGTTCTTTGAGGTCACGAAGCAATCAAAGGATGTTGTTATTCTGAGACTCCGCAGGTGCGTCATTCTGTGCGGCTGCTCGGGTATTTTTGCCATGGTTAGGGCCCGGAATCAATTCTACATCTCCCGATAACACTAGTGTTAGCACTGAGAAACACTCGTAAACACAGTCGAAAAGCAGTTGTGGGCATGGGAGCATAAGAAAAACATCTTTGGAACGTTTAGAAGACACGTAACTAACCTTCAAAATGCAGAGATGAAACGGGTTTGTGGTCTGCACCGTAGCAAATCCTCCATGCCCACTGAAGTCGTGTACACAGTGGTAGGTATTCACGTAGAGCGATGTCGCTGATGTAGATTTTGATGAAGCGGATGACCCGGAGGAAGCCACGAGGACTTGCATCAGAACGGCATCCGAAGCGATACTGGGGCAGATATCAGGCACGGGCTCTTGGAACATGCAACAGGAATCATCGCTGAAGCACCGATAAGGCGTTGAAGCAGCACACGCTCTGAATAGAGTTGATAGCTGCAAAAGGCAGGATGAAACGGGTTTGTGGCCGTAGAGAATCCCCCATGCCTGCTCACATATGCCCTGTATGAAAGCCTCAAGCGTTTCTGGCACTGACTTCCACCACCTCATCATGTGCTTTGCACCTTTAGACCTCTGCACTCACACAAAAGCTTTATTTCTTTGGCGCTGCTCGAGCTATGACTATAGAGCGAATGTGCTGCACATGGTCTTTCAGTGATGGAAAATGTACCTGCGCACAGCCAAGCTATATTTGAGCCCAGGAGGCCGTTACTTCCCTGTCAGTGGCATTTTTTACTATGACACCAGTGCAATTTTTTTACTATATTATATAATTTAAGCTACAAAATAAATTTCATACCCCCCGTCTGACCATGTCTAGCTGACGACACTGCATGGCGCCACAAATGAAATCAAAAATATTTAGGGACGATCAAGTGCTTCGATGCTGAGCATATGCAATAACATTCTTCTTTCCGTCGCCAAACTATTCAAGTTCTGGTTTTGTTGCAATTCTGGTTGTGTACCAATTTTAAGCTCATTATTTTTAACCCCTAATTTTTTTTTTAATCTGATCCTATCTCAGTTCCGACTGCGCAACTATGTAAAATCTGTCATACTGATCGATAGCGGCGAGTCTTCTACCACTATCCGCCCAGTGGCGCAGCAGCTAAGCGATGCGCCACTGGACTGGCAGGTGGCTATTTCAAACACAGGTGTCGGTGTGGTTAGCGACACCCAAGTTGCACTCTCCAACCATTATGAGGAGGAATACCTCCCTCAAACGTCATTTTTGCACAGATCGTTCTTCGGGTGGCTGTATATTGCGTTAGGCCTGCTGTTGTCTCGGTCATTTTCATAGTGATTTTCAATTTTGTTGAGTTATTCTTCGTTCGGCGTCTCTCCCATACAAGCGGAGAGAGGGACAGTTGACATGTGGCAGGTAGAGACAGGAAAATCCCCACAAACACTACCTTGCAGATTAAGAGTTCACACAGACGCCGACACCGACGCCGCCGGACAGTTTTCGCCTTCATGGCCATCTTAATGCTATCCCATTAAAAAAAAAACAACAAGAACCACGTTGTAATCTCGCGAAGCAGACGAGACGCCACCTGGCGTCTCGTCTTAGCAAAGATGCCAGAATGTCTCACGCATGCATGCTAGAAAACTGAATATTCACCTCTAGGATTTAAAGAAATGTCATATTTGCATCGTTAATTTCTAGGTTTCAAAATATTAGGACAGTACAAATGCACAGCGAGGCAGTGAGAGGAGAAAAATCATTTGTCGAAAGCATACGATGATGAAGATCATGACAGACTGACAGGTCAATTGAGCGCCCTCTACATCCAAACACTTAACGAAAGTTGGTGCACCCAGTCCTATAGGACCCCGCCAAATGTGCAGGTCTCTAGTTCAGTAGGTCTTGGTGATGACTCCCTGGTTACCGTCGTCACTAGATTCCTGCTCACTTTTGCGCCGTCACGGGCGCGTGCCGCGGTAGAAGATATCGGCTCGTCGCCGTCTTCCGCTACAGTAAGCTACATAATTGAACTGTTCGTGTGAAGCCTCCAGTGCTCTAACCATACTTGACCTCCTTTTGTTAGGGTCGCCAGCCCGCTAGAGACTCCGCTTAGGCCTAATTCTCACTGCTGTTTTCATTGTGGTTCTCGAGGTGTGTTGCAGCAGATTAAAATGCGTTGCATGAGCATGGAACTCTGAAAGAACATAGTGTCATCGCTGAGCTCTTGATTGAGCTGATGAGGCTACATTTTTCCTCAGTCATATTGAAAAGCCAAGCCTTAAAGAACTGAATATGAAAGCAAACACAGTCATACCAAACAACCTAGGGATGTTTTCATTTTGAACTTATTCTGCCCTGGTTTTTACTCAAATGTAGCATGGTGCAGACAGTTAAAACTACCCCGCGACATTTCGAATTTGAACTATTGATTCTAATACTGTATTCCTTTTCTACGAACATAGACAACCAAACGAGCTCGAACAGCAAAAGCTGACGACAAGCAGACGACTCTGCCACTTCCACCTACGCCGCCGCTGGGCTTGCAGACGACGAAAAGAAAGCGCGACGTGGGGTCACATTAGGGCAGCGCAGTTTCCTAAGTTGGATTGCCGGCGGCTCCCGCAGCTACTGCCCGTTCCCGCCGCTGGCACTGCGGTAAGAATGAACCTGAATGAGGATAAATATAGATGACGGAATTTTTGGCTTCATTTCTGTGGGTAGTAAGAAATTTACTCCCTTGTACTCCCAAATACCTAAATTCAATAAGAAAGTAAATCAAACACTCCATTTATATGGAGTCAATAAAACCTCCTTCTGGGTGTGCGCTAGAGGACAAGCCATTTACTCCCATTTTGATATATTTTTGTTAACAATGTAGTAGAGTGGCCTGGGATCTTCTCAGTCCCTAGGTCACACACGGCTTGTGGGGCGCATTCCAAAGGGTACTAAAATGATCGAGCACTCTTTCTCTGAAGAAACTTTTTTATGTTGAGGAACTTTTTTTGGTGAAAATTTTGACAGAGCTTTATGGGCGAGACTGCCTGTCAGCTCACTACCTCTGACTCCTATATGAGAGGGCACCGATTGAAAGTATAGAAAAAACCCTTTGCTGTGCACATTCTGCACCAAGCGTAGAGAGCTTATAGCCAATGCATCAGTACGGAATCCGCGCTCTAACCTTTTAAGGAAGATTTTGAATCAGGATGACAACAGGTTGAGCCGGACAAGACTTTAACTTCCGTAAAGCCGCTTCAATAGCAACACTTTCGACCGTTGTGGAGGATACGACAGCAGTAAAGCATACAGACCACCTACAGTCCAAAGAATGAATGTAAAAAGCCGCTGCGCTAGCTTGTTTGACCTTGTCCACAGAGCCATCCGTGAAAATTTGAATATGGCGGACATACTCTGTTTCGAAATGTTCAAGTACGAGCGAACGCGTTGCTGACAGAGGATAGCTGTGCTTTGCGCTCACATGGGGAATTGTGAGCTTACAGTCGAGGGTCGCAAAAGACCAGGGGGGTTTCGACCGTTTCCTTTGCCTTCGAGCATTAAGGTCTATAGAAATAAGAGTATTAAGTGCCAAGTAGGCCTTTGACTCATATCTCTTGCAGAGCCGCTAGAGAATGTACTGCCCAGCTACCGTCTCTCCTAGGCGCCCAAATGCATTAGTCATCTCTAAGAAGCAAAAAGGCTAAGAGGTTTCGATAGGGACTCATGAAGTACTGCCTTGTTCGCAGCCGCCTGAGGAACCCTCAATGGCTCTTCTTAGGCCCTTTCTATGGAATCTGTGATGCCGAGGGGAAAATTAAAGGTAATTGATACATTATGCGACTGACAACCAGCGCTTCATGAAGTTTGACCATTGAAGAAGGATGGTTTTCCTATTTCTCGCTTGCAATTGTATCAATCACACTGAGACGCGTAGATAAAGATGAGACAATCGCGTCGACAGCTTTTCGCCACTGCAGACGGGAGTCAATAATGACTCCCAGAAAACGCGTGTCATTAAATTCGTGGATGCAAGAGTGACCACAGTCTACCTTCAACCGCGCTTGACGTCTTCCTACATCTGGAAACCGAACAAAGCCGGATTTTTCTACTGATAGAGACAATCCCACACATTGAAGGTAAGCTTGTACCGAAAGTAGAGCCTGTCGAGCTATCAGGGCTAATTGCTTGTGTTGGGAGCCAGTAATCCAAATACAGATGTCGTCAGCATATATTGACATACGCACTTGCCTGCAATTTTTTTTGCAACGAATCGTAAAGTACAGCCATTACGACGTTAAATAGCATGGGGTAAAAAACACTTCCTTGAGGCACACCTCCTGATAGAACCATTGCGGTGCTTAAGGTGCTCCCTAACCGCACACGAAGCACATGCTCATTAATGAGCGTGTAAATGAATCTTAAAATATGGCCCTGTATGCCCATGCCTTGGAAACTGTTCAGAATTGAGCTCTGAAGCACGTTGTCATAAGTTTTTGCAACGTCAAGAAAAATGGCTAAGGCGGAAACGCCGAACGCTCTCTGGTGTGTAATGTGACTCACCAAGTCTAAGACGCTATCTTGGGCACTAATACCTCGGCGGAATCCTTTCCCACATGTTGGCAGTGCATTGCTGTTTTCAAGCCACCACGATAAGCGTTCATATACCAGCTTCTCCATCAACTTAGCTACACAGGAAGTCAATGACACAGGGCGATATGAGGCAAGGTCCGTCATGTCTTTGCCACGCTTCAGTACTGAAACTACATATGCCACTTTCCATGACGGGAGAACATCTCCAGTCTCCCAAACCCGATTGATGAAGTTTAGGAGCTCCTTCCTGAGTTCCAGGGGCAGATTATGCAGCATTCGGTTGGTGATAGCGTCGGGACCTGGTGCACACCGGCGCCGCAGGCCACTGCGCGCAGTCTGAAGCTCTCTAAACGTGAACGGGGCGTCCATGATGGACCTGGAGGAAGCAGGTGGGGTATATATATATATACACATTCCAGAATTAGCACGTACAAGTGCATCTGCAAATTCCTCTGCCAAGCACGCAATAGGTTTTTCCTTACATATTGCAAGAGCTTCAAAGGCTTCCAAGGGCGAAATTTTCCAGCAAGGCTGCCAATATAACTCGCCATATATTCTCGTCATCGGTAAGAACACAGTCAAACTAGCGCAGAATGAGGCCCATTGCGACCTGTAGAGCTTGTTCGTGTGCCGTATAAAGGCAGAATTCAGCCTATTGAAGGTCGTCTTCAGTTCCCTGTCGTCCTTCTTCCGCACGAGTTGCCGCTCCACCTTTTTTCTCGGTGCGCAAAGGTTCCTGAGTTATAAATTCAGGGCCGCAAAATGATCAGGTAACTTGACCGATGTAGTTGCTGCCATCTTACTAGAAATCATCTTGTCAATAACATCACCAGAAACACGTTCTAGGTGATCTCTCTTGTTGTCCCAGTTGACCGCATTTCTGATGTGAGGACAAGGCATACGAAAGTCGGCAGCAAGCAGAAAAATCGGATAATGATGACTTCCCGTGCGACCAGGCGCTGTTCACCACCTCACGCGGACGTCAGGTGAATGCAAAATTAGGTCTACAGCTGTCGCTGAGACTGGAGGCCAGAAGAAAGTGGGGCTTCCGTCATTGGCAACACACAGGTCCAAACTTTCAATAGCGTCTACGAGTTTTCGTCCACGGGAATCCGCGTTCCTGTCACCCCAGACGGCATGATGGGCGTTGAAATCACGGCAGATGATTCGAAGAGCTGGGTAGAGGTCGCAGAGCTGCTGTATAAGCAATTGCAGTGCTACCTTCTTGCGCGGGGACACGTGCACGGATGCAATAGAAAGGATTCGAAAGCCGAGCTGTACCTATACAAGATTGTTCGTCGAACTGGGGACCTTACCTCTGAAGCCGATAGTGACGAAAAGACAGCAACCCAGTGGCGCCGTTTCCGCTCAGAACTTGTACGTGTAGTTCACCTGAACGCTTATGATGCGCGCCAATGCACGTTGTTTGTTTGCACTTTCGGTGTGTATTTTGCATTTTGCGCGTTTTTTATATGACTTTTTGGTACATCATACGACCGATGCTTCTTTGAGTGTGAAGTATTGCAGCGCAACTGTGGCATTGTTTGTTCGTGTTCAAAACCGTCGGTGCGCAGATATATGACTTTGTTACGTGGGTTACGACCAGCGTTATCTCGAATGATATCAGCCATGCGCAATTACTTCGGCATTGTTCTGGATTGTTGAAGTTGCTTTTAGCGCCTTAACTCGGAGGATCCTCTTGTTCGATGACCGACGAGCATGTTTGTTGGTATCGCCACCGCCGAGTTGTTTTGTGTAGTTTCTTTAGCGGCCAATTCAGCCCAATAAAGAATTTGTTTCAGTACCACGTTAATTTGTTCATCCTTTTTTTCACGACATTGTAACCACCTCGTGAAAATATTTAAATTAATTGCAGCAGAAATATTTTCTATCATTTCTCCCTCACTCCTTAAATCTCCCAACGAAACAAATCAAAGTTCGATTAAAGGTGACAGGTGTGGTTTGCAAATGAGTGAGAGCGTCCTGTTGCTATGCATGGTGACCTTGAATACAAATTCCTTCATTGCACAAGCGAGTTCTATTTTGGGCCAAAGTTGCTATCACTGTTTTTTTAAATAATGTAAATTGCAATATACATAGAAGAAAAGATGGGTGCTGACCGTGCCACCCGCGTGTGCTCCTTTTGCACAGAGGGCAAAACTCATGACTAGAAGGACTGTACTATCTGTTACACAGCTCCTAAAGCCGCTGCGACTGCAGGAAGGCAAGAAATGATGAAATCTAATCAATTTGAGCGCGCATGCTTACATCCAGACAATTTTTAGCCATATGTTATCGCTAGATATCACGTGTTCAGCCCTAAACACGCCCAGAGCGTGTTCTAGACAAACGTTTTGCCCTCTTTCCGCAAAAACAGCTGGACAGCATCCTTCAAAGGATACCCTCCAACCAAGGTTGTGAACCAATTTTTACGTGTTGCAAGCGAAAATTCCGTACCCCCTCTGGTTTAAGGGGAAGTCTCATTATGCGGCCTGCTTCGCCATGTTCTTTTGTTTTTCTCTTATCGCTCCGCATTTATAGCGCCCTTTCAGAGCCCTTTTATGATTGAACGTGTGGACCAGGAGGCACAACTAGGTGAGACGCAATCTTAGGCGGCCCTAATTAGGAGAAGAAAGGCTTTGGGGGAACGCTTGACACACGCGAAACAGGTTCAGAAGCGAAGCTGAATGATTTTGCCAGGCAGGCCGCGCCCCTTGGACATTGCGTTGTTTACACCACAGAGAGCTCTATTTCTGAGTATGAGGCCTCAGATATCCGCGAGCTGCATCCTGAACACAGCGTGCACCCACGCGTTACGCGCGTAAAGTCGACAGCACCTGTACTCGATGATTACTAAGTGAACATTTCGGTTGAGATCTGGCGAAATCACTCGACCAAAGATACATTAAATAACCGGCGTTTCGGTGCCGATTCGACACCTTCTGGGTTCACTGGTTTGGAGCCAGAGGCGCGCTTTTTAACTTCCTTGCGAACCACTGTTTGGGGTTTGTCACTATCTATAGTTGGATACAAAAGAAGAAAGCCGTGGGGAGTGCCCCAATTCACTTCGGCCGATTCTCATGACGTTGTAGTTGCAGTGCGGCAGAACTTAGGCAGGAAAAGGTAAGAGATGGTCGTTTCTCTCCTTGCTGTGGGAAGAGACACTGCTGTGGATAGTTGTCCGCGAGCATAGCCTGAAATCACAGGTGACTGGCAGCCACGTCTGTGAAATGGGGCTGACCGCGACGTCAGGACAATCTGTATACGCCATTCCCTGGAGAACCTCCTTTCATGTTTATCTGTAGCTGAATTTATGACTGGTATCGTTACCTGAGTGACTACGCACTTTCTTTGCGGTGGGAACAATAGTGTCATCGCCCTGTGAGTCACGTGTGTTTGGTGCGAACATGTACCTTATAGTGAGGTGTAGGGGGTGGAGAGGGGAGAGGCTATAGTTTACCGCTCAGACACATCAACAACGTAACGAAGTGCAAACAGTATAATAAAAAAATGTTTGACTTGATGGCCGGCCTTGCGTGCCTGTGTCCGGCACTCTGGATAGGAGTAAATGGCTTGACAGTTGGCACAGACCCGAAATAAAAGTTCTTCTACTGCGACAAAGCAGCGTACTCGTTCTACTCCCAGGGGGTTCGAAAATAATTAAAATTTGACCTCCTCCTGGACAGCAGTTTATGCCGGAGTTCTCTGTCGAGTAGCTCTCCAGCTTGCGACGGCGTTAGCTTGGTAGCTAAAAGGGGCGCTATAAGCACTTTTGCAATTTTTATTGTACTTTGAGGGTACTTTTCTGCTCCTTTTAAGTTCTCGGTATTTTCCGAGCAAATATTTTTTAATATGAGCAGTAATTCATGATGCCCAAGGAATCATATCTGCCTTAATCAGGGAGCGCATTTTATATGCAGTGGTCCCATGTAACCCTATATTTCCGCCTTTGTGTTTCGGAGTGAGTCCTTTAATAGAATTATAGGCACTGCAATAAAAGAATATTTCATTGCCTACAAAACATGCGAGTCATGTACCCGGAAGCTTGTTTGAATGTTTACACAGAAGCAATGTAGTGCCCCCTGCAAAATTTCGCATAGTGGAGTGCCTTCACTCGAAGATTCGTATAGACAAAGCCCTAGAAAGCGCGTTCGATGAAAGTGAAACCCCTGTGCTCGTTCTTCGGTTATTCAATGGGCAATACCGAAAATAATTAAAATACAAGTGCCACCTCTGCGACCTGGGAAGAGACCTGAAAAAGGCACTGCCTGTGGACACATAGGCATGTCTTGCCATCACGGGTTACAAGGCATGTGTATAGGAAAAAATCGAAAGCAATTACACACCCTTAAACTCGGGGCATATAAGGCACTTGGATGTGTAGCACGATGAAGTGTTCGCAGCAAGAAATTAAGAATTTTTTTCTATTTCAGCCTTTGGTGATTTCCAATCGCAGGCCCGTAGCGGTCTGCATGTTCTGTGACCGAGCACCTGAATCCGGCGCAGAGCGCGCGACCTGAAATTGCGATTGGAGTACACTTGCTCTGGCCAGGGCATGTAGGTGGCACTCCCGAACTGCTGGAGGAAGTGCCCGTTATTCCTTGCGCTTGTCCGCGCTTTTCTGGCGATTCACTTTTGAGTCCATAGATGCGGGCTAAGCTGATCATCTGCTACGGAACGCGGAGAGGAGCTGGCGCGGCGGCCGCGACAAGCCGCCGGAAATGAAGGGCGCCACTAGCGCCCCTGAAAAAAACGTCAAGCAAACTTCCGGTCGACTCCGCCGAATCCGGCGGAGTAGTCCCGACTGCTCCACGGAGCAATCTCGGCTCGGCAACCGCTCCCTGTCAACGTTTGGTAGACGCGATCCGTGGCTCAGGTTTGCGTTTGGAATGCAGTTGCTCCGAAAAGATCAGAAAACGTTGCTCCCGAAGTGTTCTAACTCTGCGTTTGGAAGTCACCATTACTCTTTCTTACTCTTTCTGCCTTACTCTTTCTTCTGCCTTTTTTCATCTCTTCCTTACTTTTCTATTTATTAGATATTTCACTTTTTTGTGAAAACAATTACACACCTCTAAGCTTACAGCATATGAAGTACTTGAAATGTAGCTTAATACAAACTTCACAGCAAGAAATTAAGAAGATATTTTTAAATGTACTACGCAATGTTGATGTTTGGACGTTTTTATTATTAAATCTTAACAGGAAGCAGACAACACATGATATTAAAGGCATCACGGTAAAAGCAATGGGGAGGACCCAGAGAGTAAGCAAGCTCAAGGACTGCAGGTAGGTAACGCTGCTGCCTTCACACATTAATTTGTGACAAGATAACAAAAAGCAAAAAAGCGTTAGATAAACAATGAAGTAAAAGTAATATTGAAGTACTATTTATTAGAGTTTTGAACCCAAGCACATGGTGCTTCATTTTCAAGGGCGCGTCATTTCCAAAGGGTACAGCACTCCGAACTCGGATGTCAACAATTGGTGGCAAGTTTGCCGCGTGTATTTTATCAGATAACAAAGAAAATCGATATCGACCTTCAGTCCCCGGAAACGAAGCTTGGTCAGCGAAAAGACTAACTGCGCGGGACGAGACAGCCATGTGCAGATTGCAACCATTCAGAGTTGAGCCAAGGAGACAAACGGAGTGATGTACGACATTTTCAGTCCCCGCTGGCATGCTCTGGCCGCTGCAAGTCCGCTTTAATATTTGCTGCTTATTAAGTTGTGACGTTTTTATTATAAAATCTTAACAGGAAGCAGACAACACTTGATATTAAAGGCATCACGGTAAAAGCTATGGGGAGGACCCAGAGAGTAAGCAAGCTGAAGGGCTGCAGGTAGGTAACACTGCTGCCTTCACACATTAATTTGTGACAAGATAACAAAAAGCAAAAAAGCGTTAGATAAACAATGAAGTAAAAGTAATATTGAAGTACTATTTATTAGAATTTTGAACCCAAGCACATGGTGCTTCATTTTCAAGGGCGCGTCATTTTCAAAGGGTACAGCACTCCGAACTCGGATGTCAACAATTGGTGGAAAGTTTGCCGCGTGTATTTTATCAGATAACAAAGAAAATCGATATCGATCTTCAGTCCCCGGAAACGAAGCTTGGTCAGCGAAAAGACTAACTGCGCGGGACAAGGCAGCCATGTGCAGATTTCAACCATTCAGAGTTGAGCCAAGGAGACAAACGGAGTGATGTACGACATTTTCAGTCCCCGCTGGCATGCTGTGGCCGCTGCAAGTCCGCTTTAATATTTGCTGCTTATTAAGTTGTGACGTTTTTATTATAAAATCTTAACAGGAAGCAGACAACACTTGATATTAAAGGCATCACGGTAAAAGCAATGGGGAGGACCCCGAGAGTAAGCAAGCTGAAGGACTGCAGGTAGGTAACACTGCTGCCTTCACACATTAATTTGTGACAAGATAACAAAAAGCAAGAAAGCGTTAGATAAACAATGAAGTAAAAGTAATATTGAAGTACTATTTATTAGAATTTTGAACCCAAGCACATGGTGCTTCATTTTCAAGGGCGCGTCATTTTCAAAGGGTACAGCACTCCGAACTCGGATGTCAACAACTGGTGGCAAGTTTGCCGCGTGTATTTTATCAGATAATAAAGAAAATCGATATCGACCTTCAGTCCCCGGAAACGAAGCTCGGTCAGCGAAAACGCTAACTGCGCGGGACGAGACAGCCATGTGCAGATTTCAACCATTCAGAGTTGAGCCAAGGAGACAAACGGAGTGATGTACGACATTTTCAGTCCCCGCTGGCATGCTCTGGCCGCTGCAAGTCCGCTTTCATATTTGCTGCTTATTAAGTTGTGACGTTTTTATTATAAAATCTTAACAGGAAGCAGACAACACTTGATATTAAAGGCATCACGGTAAAAGCTATGGGGAGGACCCAGAGAGTAAGCAAGCTGAAGGACTGCAGGTAGGTAACACTGCTGCCTTCACACATTAATTTGTGACAAGATAACAAAAAGCAAAAAAGCGTTAGATAAACAATGAAGTAAAAGTAATATTGAAGTACTATTTATTAGAATTTTGAACCCAAGCACATGGTGCTTCATTTTCAAGGGCGCGTCATTTTCAAAGGGTACAGCACTCCGAACTCGGATGTCAACAATTGGTGGAAAGTTTGCCGCGTGTATTTTATCAGATAACAAAGAAAATCGATATCGACCTTCAGTCCCCGGAAACGAAGCTTGGTCAGCGAAAAGACTAACTGCGCGGGACAAGGCAGCCATGTGCAGATTTCAACCATTCAGAGTTGAGCCAAGGAGACAAACGGAGTGATGTACGACATTTTCAGTCCCCGCTGGCATGCTCTGGCCGCTGCAAGTCCGCTTTAATATTTTCTGCTTATTAAGTTGTGACGTTTTTATTATAAAATCTTAACAGGAAGCAGACAACACTTGATATTAAAGGCATCACGGTAAAAGCTATGGGGAGGACCCAGAGAGTAAGCAAGCTGAAGGGCTGCAGGTAGGTAACACTGCTGCCTTCACACATTAATTTGTGACAAGATAACAAAAAGCAAAAAAGCGTTAGATAAACAATGAAGTAAAAGTAATATTGAAGTACTATTTATTAGAATTTTGAACCCAAGCACATGGTGCTTCATTTTCAAGGGCGCGTCATTTTCAAAGGGTACAGCACTCCGAACTCGGATGTCAACAACTGGTGGCAAGTTTGCCGCGTGTATTTTATCAGATAATAAAGAAAATCGATATCGACCTTCAGTCCCCGGAAACGAAGCTCGGTCAGCGAAAACGCTAACTGCGCGGGACGAGACAGCCATGTGCAGATTTCAACCATTCAGAGTTGAGCCAAGGAGACAAACGGAGTGATGTACGACATTTTCAGTCCCCGCTGGCATGCTCTGGCCGCTGCAAGTCCGCTTTCATATTTGCTGCTTATTAAGTTGTGACGTTTTTATTATAAAATCTTAACAGGAAGCAGACAACACTTGATATTAAAGCCATCACGGTAAAAGCTATGGGGAGGACCCAGAGAGTAAGCAAGCTCAAGGACTGTAGGTAGGTAACACTGCTGCCTTCACACATTAATTTGTGACAAGATAACAAAAAGCAAAAAAGCGTTAGATAAACAATGAAGTAAAAGTAATATTGAAGTACTATTGATCAGAATTTTGTACCCAAGCACATGGTGCTTCATTTTCAAGGGCGCGTCATTTTCAAAGGGTACAGCACTCCGAACTCGGATGTCAACAATTGGTGGCAAGTTTGCCGCGTGTATTTTATCAGATAACAACGAAAATCGATATCGACCTTCAGTCCCTGGAAACGAAGCTTGGTCAGCGAAAAGACTAACTGCGCGGGACGAGACAGCCATGTGCAGATTTCAACCATTCAGAGTTGAGCCAAGGAGACAAACGGAGTGATGTACGACATTTTCAGTCCCCGCTGGCATGCTCTGGCCACTGCAAGTCCGCTTTCATATTTGCTGCTTATTAAGTTGTGACGTTTTGCAATCGAAGTCTGCGAGAGTACGCAACAATTAAAGCATAAATAAATAAGCTTCCTAAAGAAAAAGAGCACCATCGATATCTCTGCGCGGGCGAAGATTGCTGCTTCAAGGTAGGCTTAGTGGCACCGAAGTTATGGGAAGATGAGAATGCAGCGATATACGTACATGACGCTTTTCGAAATGTGTATGAGGGTGAGCTGAGTGGTGCACGAAAAAGTATACGCCATTTCATTTAATTTCGCTGCTGTAATTATACGGTTTCGTACTGCTGGTCAGCGAATCGGTGTGCAAAACTGGCAAGCGGCTGGTCGTCGTCGCAGCGCCATGCACGCTGCACGCTGCGACGACGTGCGCAGCGAGTACAGTAATTCTACCGCTCCTCTCAACGGAAAGGCAGCGCACACCCGCGGCGGAAGCGGCAAGAAATAATATCGCGGCGATACGCCGCCGTAAGTATGATCACGGCAACCCCAGCTGCGAAGCACTGTACGTCGATACACACACGGCTAGAACATCATTCTTGCGCGAAGAACATCGCTTTAAGCGCGTCTTTTATCTAAGGCTTAGGAAAACATGCTGCTGAAGCGTGCGAGAATAAAACAGCCGCACATTTCGTGCTTAATAGAAAAAGGTGCTATAAATCACGACTGGGATACTTACCTATTCCATTCTACATTCGCGTATAATTCACGCATTAGCAAGACTGAAGTAGTTATATTAGCCGGAGTGGCGCTCACTCGTTGTGATGTGCTCTTTAATGCATTTAGTCTAGTGCTTGGTTGCTTAGGTGCGTCGTATTATGCATTGTGCTGTTTTGCCACTGTTTTCCTAATAGTTTGTGCATAGTTCATGTACCTCGAAAAATAGACCCCTGTAATAAATACGATGTTAAAAAAAGGAGCTCTGGTGTAGAGGATGTCGCGCCCGGCTTTCCACCTACCAAGCAGCGGCTCAATTCTCCCCGCTGGCGCGCAATTTTTTTGCGAAAGCGTTATATGACTCATTGCCTACGAAACCCAGTGTCGGCGTTGACCAGCAGCAGTGGCCCCAAAAAGAAGATGACGTCATCGTCATAAAAATCAAATTCCTTGCGAAGGTGCGGGGAATTGAATTCTAGACATTTAGATTGCGAGGCCAGCATTTGAACCATTTCCCACAAAACCACGTTGCTTCGAGGCGAACAAAGATGAACCTACCATATACGTCGCGTTACGACTACATGCTAATGAGTAGCTGTGTCATTATAAAGAGAAAATTTTAAAATTAAATTAATCATAAACTGAAAGAAATAAAAAAACAATAATTTTGCATTCAAAGCAGTAACTATATATTCTGCATTCACTAATCTTTTGTTTATTTTTTTCAGTTGTTGCTCTCTTAGAAGTAACGGCTTCATCCCTTGCAGTTCAGCTCTAGGAAGGATTCGTGGCCAGAATATAGATTAGCATCCCTGCCTTTAGTATCGGGAACAACTAACAGTTGTCGCAATTCATTTCGTCTCCGAAAACACCTCAAAATGAAAATTATTTATGTAACCTTAAGGAATAAGCAGACAGCGGAATGGCACAAATGGTAACGCTTCAACGCACTTCAAGCGAAAGCATGCGTTTAGCCTCGTCGGCTCACGGTTTTGCTTTGCCGGGTCATCGGCACGTCTGGCGACGATATTACACTCAAGTTAAGCTGTCATTGCGGCTAAAAGCTGACCTCATCTCTCCGCGCTGCAGATGGAAGTTGATGAAGACGAGGCCATGCAATGCAGAACGCTAGAGTGTGTTGTAGTTTAACACGAGGCATTATAGGCTGTGGCGATAGCATAGTGGTCGCGTGCAGTGACCAGTGGAGCTGTTCGCGCCGCCATGAATTTGAATCCCAGTCGCAGCAATATTTATTTGATTTATTCCAGGGTCAAGGCTTCAGCGATGGCCCGGCTTTTGCACCTTTGGTCGTGAAGTGGAGCTTCCGCTCTAAAAACGATATGCCTTGGGCTCTGGTACCTCCTTTTTCAAACAGCAGAATGGGTCAGAGAGAATGGGCGTAACGGATTAGAAAGCTTCCGGGGTAGACGTGACCGTAGAAGTCATGAACAGGCTTAATTGGAAGGATATGGTAGAGGCCTTTATCTTGCAGTGGACATAGGCTGATTATGACAATGACGTTCGTTTTGTTTTAATGTCTTCCGGTAGCTCACTTCTAGATGGTAATTTTAGCGGTGCCTAGACGAGGATATTACATCTTCTTGTGTCCAGGATATTAACAAGCTATTTTACAGCTTAAAGACCTTAGAGAGGTATAAACTGGCTCTTACGTGACGTTTAAAACCTTTTGTTGGGACTCAGATAGCCTTCTTAGAGGCATGTTCTATCTATGTGCTGTCTTGGAGGCAATGTCCACTGCCGAAAACTGATATTTTTCGCACGATTCTGAACGGGTGGCTGGACCCAAACTGAAGAATAAAAAGGAGAA
The DNA here is from genome assembly GCF_052857255.1 of Amblyomma americanum. Classification (NCBI taxonomy): domain Eukaryota; kingdom Metazoa; phylum Arthropoda; class Arachnida; order Ixodida; family Ixodidae; genus Amblyomma; species Amblyomma americanum. The sequence goes on from NC_135498.1 coordinate 103,966,397, forward strand.
ACAGCGTGCTAGCTTGTTAAATTAATGGGACAACGGGATATACGAAGTATTGGATCTAGGAAATTCGTAACAAAAAGTCATCTTTATACTAATATTCTACCCTGGCCCGGACAGTGGGTCTCCAGTATTATGCAGGTACAGAACATTTTTTTCAACAATTACAGACTCTCTAAAGCTTCTTTTGGTAATATAACCTGAAGATTCGCTCGTGAATTATCTGTGCTAACGCGAGGGACTCTCAACGCGTTAGGATTATATATGCATTTCGAACGATTTCAATTCCACTTATTTATTTCGTATTTGCCTCCTTTCATCACTGGCTGGAGCGAGGACACGGCCCCCATGCAGTGTCTGTTATTGGTTCAATCCCTGCTATAGCGGCGGCATTGTGTCGCTTAAGAGAAGGTGCGGGGCTCAAGACACAACAATTTAACCACTCTGCCGACTGAGATCAACTTTTCAGGAATGGCTTCTCTTTATGTCATTAAGACAAACTACAAATTTCAATGTTTTGACGTCTGTTTAAGAAAGGTTCATCGTGTTACAACGAGCGGGCGAGTGTGTCAGATTAGGAAAGCTGTCATTTTAAGAATCCTATCCTTGAAATGTGTTCAATTAGTCGGCGCGGGCCGCCCCAAGAAATCCCCACATACAAGCTAAAGGAAAGAGATTATTGTTTCTTCAACCTTTTGCTCTTATAGTCACCGGCACTAAAAGCAACTTTGGCTTTGTTTTTCAAACTTGTCCAACTTTGTTTTCTTGCCAATTATTAGCACCTAACTGGCACTCACAAGTGCCCTATTTTGTTCGCCAGAAAAGTTCGGTTCAGAAGAAAGCATCAATGTTAAGCACATGTTGGCTAACCAGCACAAAAACGGTACTTTCCCTAAATTTGCACTTTCGCTCAAAAATGCAACCTCAGAAAAACTACTTAAAATCTGAGCAACAGTAATTTCGTCGAAGACCTCTGTTCAGCAGTTCAAATCGCTTTCTGCAAAAGTATAGGACCTTCACCTTCGATGCGATGCTGTTTAGTACCAATTTATTTCAAGTTTTGCCTCCCATTTTTTCTGTTTTTGAAATGCTGAACGCTTTGTTCATAGCATAGAAACGGGCGGAAATAGGCTGAACAGTAAAGATAAACAATGTAACCAGCAATGAAGCCATGCTCTTGTGAAAAATAAATGCCATAAATGCGTTTTCAAAGGCCAGCCTTTCACTAATCACGAAGTTTCATTTTGCCTACCAATAACGGCTCGCTAAACAAGGAATATATTGTTTTTGCTGCCGTCTTTTGTTTTTGCCTTTCTGCTGCGTTTTTGACATACTGCCTAAGCATATCGCAAACTGCGAAATGGCTGTTTGGCAATGCGTAGCGTGCTGAAAACTACGTTTTTAGACAATGCCAGTCTCACCTCGCACGCCACCTGCACTAAAAACCCTTTATTTTTTGCGGTGCAGTTCGGAACCAAGTCAGGAAGGCAAGTTACTTATTAGTTGATTAACATTATATGACCAAAATGCAAAAAGAAATTTTTATAAAAATCAAAATTCTTTGCCACGTATTCCCTAAAATCAATGACGGAGGGTAGGAGATACGAATATGACAAAAATAATTACATTATACAGGCCCAGGCTTTTACCGCGGTCAGCCACTTCTGTAGTTCAGAGGCCGTGGCATTTTGCTACTTAGCGAAAATCGCGGGTTTCACACTGGTCATTGCAGCCTCACTTCCACGGAGGGAAAAAGCAAAAAAAAAAAAACTCGTTCAGTTAGATATGAGTTTCATGTTACATAATTCCGTATGATGTTAATCTGCGGACCTTCATCACATCCTCATAGCCCACGCTGACAACCATGACCTGCGTTTGTGCTGATAATTGGCTATACGTCCATCTTGAAACAGCGCGGTGAAGGGGGTAGGTGGGACACACGGTATGGATCACAATGGCGCAGCGCCTGTGCTGTCGTTTTTATTCGCCTCCCGTTTACTCTCTTCGTTGCGCTGCTTCAAAATGAATCTCTAATCTTTACTTCTGATTCCTGGGTGCATTGTAAGTACATCACTGATGCCGCGATTTATATGACCTCAGATATGACAAAGAGAGCAGGAAATAATAAACTACTTCAAATGTTTAAAATATAGTTGTCGAAATGCTTGTGGTTGCCATTTTCATGCTTCGCACAGAAATATTTTTGTTTGTTTTTCTTTCTTTACCTCAATTTTAATCCAGTTCTTCATATTATGAAATTTCACTGCACTAGCAGCATGTTGTATTGCATCGCCACGCTTGTTTCTGAGACCTTTTACTCTGTCCTGCCACGGCCGGTATTACGCGCTGACATGAACGCCGCCAGCGCTCAATTCAAAACAACACGACACCACACGCGGCCGTGCATTGATTCTGTTTCGTGCCTAACAGCCAGCGCCGAACTTTTGAGAGATGTGCAATATATTTCTTTGGAATGTTCCTAGAAAATTGTGTTTTTTGTGTACCAGCCTGAAAATCGGGATAATGCTCCCCAGGTGCAACGCACTATGTAGACAAAAGAGCCCGAGGCTTCTATATTATGCAGTTCAAGACCATCATAGCCAATTTCCCTGTTACACATTTTCTGTCGCATACGCTGCTAACAAAGAAAAGAGAGCAACCATTAACCGGCTGATTCTGTGAGAAGCAGCTCTCTGTAACGCTAGCGGCCTGAACCACTCTTCTTTGGGTTTATTTAGAAACAAGTACATTGTTTGAACTAAATGAAAAACAGTCAACGCATCCACACAGGGCAAGCTTGTCCTCATGCTCAGAAATATCTGCGGCTTGCCTTGAAAGCACAATAGACGTCGACATCTCCGACATGCTCTTGGATTAAGACTGCAACAACGTCCTTCATCAGTAGAGTCCTGTCATCTTGCGTGTTCTTGAAGAACAAACATAGAATAGGCTGCGGAACTTACTCATGCTTTTATTGCGATGCTCGAAAAACAAGTCGCTTAAACTATTTTTCTTCTTTTTAAATTGTTTCTCGTGCTGCGGTGAAAAATACAATAGTAAGGCGTGGATTTCCAAGTAGACACCTGATTCTACGAAAGTGCAACATCTTACAGAAGAGGCGAGGGGGCGACGGAGTAACGGAGACAGCCGTAGTGTTTCAGCTGCTGGGCCTTCACGATTGTTCGTCCCCGAGCAACGCAATGGCGCACGCCAAAATCGGAACGTTGCTGATGCTTCTTCTAGGTACGCTGTTTCTTTGTTACTAGCGGTATAATTTATAGCCTGCCTAACAGCCTTCCGAAAATGTTCAAGATTAGGAAAGCTCAAAAAATAGAAACACCACAGTGGTTGACTGGCGATTGTCACGTTCTAAGGCGTACACACCACTCGAGGTTTGCAGCAGATGTATGGCGGCATCAAAGTGCATAAACGTCTATGTGCTAAGATTTATGTGCATGCTCAAGAACGCAGGTGATTAAATTAACGAGTAGTGTTTTATCACAAATTTTTTCTTAATGTACACTGCAGTTTGGGATCGCAGGAATACAGTAACGCCAACAAAGCGCTAAAATGCACTTGAACCTGCTCAACATATATTCGCAATTAAAAATTTGCCTTCAGTTTCTCCGCATTGAATGCTTCAGCACTTAAAGATACGTGTCTGCTAATATGACATGACATTCATCACTAGATGTTCAAACAAAATGTGCACAAATTCGCAGAGGAGCAAGTTCATCAACTAAGAATGCTGACTTCAATACGTTCAAATCACCAATAAATCAAATATCTCTGAGATGCCTGCTATCATATGACTTGTGGCCGTATTTAACATGTCTCACTGCCCTTAGACTCATCCGCTTTATCATTTTCGCAGTGCTCGAAACTTCAGCACGCTGTTTAGGAAGGAGCCTGAGTGAAGGTGAGATCAAAATCCGTGCTAATGCTCTTCCTTTTCTAAAGTGGCACTGAAGAAAAATTGATGTTGGCTTTGATCGATGAACTACCTCTTTCTAATGACGAAGCGCTACGTTCACTGAAAACCGAGCTTTTATAAGCTAGAAAAGATCAAAAAGCGAAATACGGGTGCCGCGATCACAAGCCACTTTTATAACAAAAAAGTAAAAAGTGCAATGGCGGCAACACAGTGTTTTCCTCCGCTCGTCGCGGAGACTATGTTACACTATCATTCTCTTCCAAGCGGTTATCAAGGAAAAATTTTCGTTATCGACGTCATGTGTTTCAATCAAATAGTTGGGAAGATGTTATGTTGTTAAAACCAATTTTCTCAGTTGTAAATTCGTCTTCTGCTGTCAAACAAACAGCAACAAAGTCACAAGGAGCCAAACGATCGAGTTTTACAAGGAACAAAAATTTCATCCAGTCATCCTCAGGCTCCCATAAGATGGCAACCTTACGGACAGAATGCAGTAATTTAGAACGTTTAGGGAACATAAATTGAAGCATCCAGACTCAAAAATAAAAATTAATTTAGGCTCCAGACAACCAAATGAGGGCACATAGAAACCAAACATATAGGTCTTAAGTAATACCTTTAGTTGCTTCTGAAGAAACTTATATAGTGTTAGTGCATAAGATTCGCGAAAGTCGTCGTCCTTATACCGCTAGTCTAGAAGCAGAAAAATGATAAAAGAGGAGGGTCTCATTTTTAATGAAGCCTTGATTATTTTAGTGTTCAATATATATCCGTATTTCTCGCGGTTTCTTCGTAAGTGTCTTTGATTTTAAGCTCACGCTTGCAATCTTTCATCGAAAGCAAATAAAACACCTAAGGCTGAAGGCAATGAAGGATACTGTCAGTCAAGTTTTAGGTAACCGGGATTACTCTCACGGTAAGATGCAAAGGAAAAGAAAGTAAAAACGCACCCGAGTGCGAAAACAAACAAGTGGATTCTGTGTGCTTTTTAACGGGCGGGGGGGGGGGGGGGGACATTATACTTGCAGACGGCACAGAATTTTCAGACCGCAGTGGTAAATCAGTTTTTGACGCAAGCGACACAGCCCCACATATATAACTCATTTTCATCACTGCTCCATTACAGTCGTCGACTGCTAAGTTCGAATTAAAAATAAATCGCACTAGTTAGGAATGTAATCCAATTCCAGTTTTGCACAAATAATTCTTCAGTCAGTACTCGCAGGTGGACATGAACGAAGAAGGCGAAGTGAAAAAGAGCCAACGGGTAATCTCGGCTGTACTTCCGGCGATGGAATCACCTCTGCTGGCGGTAGCGCCTCAGCTGGCTGTAGTGTCTCTGCCCGCAGAAGCGCCTTTCCTGGTCAAAGCGCCTCTGTTGGCGAAAGAAGGTATGTCGGTTTAAGCAGCTCCAGCAGCGGAAGTAGCCTGAGCGACAGAAGCAGCACCGAAGGAAATTCTGGAGTGGGCAAAGGCGGAAAGCTCAGCGCAAGCAGCAGAGGTTCCAGCGGGAGCGGTGGTGGAGGCAACAGAGGTAGCGCCGATGTCAGCTCAGGAGGAGGATCAAGCACAGGTGCAGGTGGATGTTCCGGAGGAAGTGGCTTGTCTGGTACGTCATCCAACAGAGGAGATATTAGCGCAGGCTTAGGGTCAAGTGAAAGCTCTTCTGGTTTCAGTGGTGGATCCGATAACGGAATGGATGGAAAGAACACTGTAAGCGGCGGAACATCTGGAAGCAGCAGCGGCTTATGCAGTTCTGGTGGAAGTTTTAATGGTTCGAACCCTGGCGGCTCCTCTCTACCAGGGAGTATTTCCGGAACTGGTTCTACAGGTACTTCTGAAAGTTCTGCCGCAAGCAGCCCAACAAGTTCTGATGCTACTGGTTCTGCTTCTGGCGGAAGAGGCAGCAGCTCATCTGTCACTGGATCCGGTGCGTCTGGAATTTCTCGAGGGCTGTCGATTAGCACATCTGGTAGTGGGCCTTCAGGAGCGGCCAGCAAAAGTGGTAGTAGCAGTACCGCGTCAGGACCGCCTTTGTCAGCAGGTGCTAGTGCTGGCGGCGGTAGTAGCGCTGGCACCTCAGGGCCGCCTTTGTCAGCAGGTGATGGTGCTGACAGCGGTAGTACTGCTAGCACCTTAGGGCCACCTTTGTCAGCAGGCATTGATGCTGGCGGTGGTAGCAGTGGTGGCGCCTCAGGACAGCCTTTGTCAGCAGGTGGTGGTGCTGGCGGCGGTAGTGGCGGTGGTGCCTCAAGACAGCATTTGTCAGCAGGTGCTGGTGATGACGGCGGTAGTGGCGGTGCCGCCTCAGGACAGCCTTTGTCAGCAGGTGCTATTACTGGCGGCGGTAGTAGCTGTGGCGCCTCAAAAAAGCCTTTGTCCACAGGTGGTGGTGCTGGCGGCGGTAGTGGCAGTGGTGCCTCAGTACAGAATTTGTCAGCAGGTGCTGGTGCTGGCGGCGGTAGTGGTAGTGCCGCCTCAGGACAGCCTTTGTCAGCAGGTGGCGGTGCTGGGGGTGGTACTACAGGTGGGGCCTCAGTACAGCCTTTGTCAGCAAGTGGTGGTGCTGGCGTTGGTAGTAGCGGTGCCGCCTTAGGACAACCTTTGTCAGCAGATGCTGGTGCTGGCGGCGGTAGTGGCGGTGCCGTCTCAGGACAACCTGTGTTAGCAGGTGCTGGTGCTGGCGGTGGTAGTGGTGGTGCCGCCTCAGGACAGCCTTTTTCAGCAGGTGGTGGTGCTGGCGGTGGTAGTAGCGGTGGCGCCTCAGGACCTCCTTTGTCAACAGGTGCTGATTCAGGCGGCGGTATCAACGGTAGCGCCTCAGGACAGCCTTTGTCGTTAGGTGCTGGTGCTGGCGGTGTGGGTGACAGAGAATCCCAGTAATCTAAAAGGTCTTGAAGGCATGAAGTTTCGGTAACTTGTCTGTTTGGTGCATTATTTATATGCTGTCTGCTGCCGGGCACTGCCACTCAAGCCTTGCGAGTCTTTGGCAGGCCCGCATTTGTACTGGAAAGAGGAAATAAATATTTTATTATTATTATTATTATTATTATTATTATTATTATTATTAATATTATTATTATTATTATTATTATTATTATTATTATTATTATTATTATTATTATTATTATTATTATTATTATTATTATTATTATTATTATTATTATTATTATTATTATTATTATTATTATTATTATTATTATTATTATTATTATTATTATCATCTGTTCCTTACTTAAGCAAATAAAAACTCTATCGCCCTGTGCGGCACCCAGTCCGTGAATTTCATTCTTTATGGCGCCGTATTTCTGTTTGACCTAAAGCGGTGGTAGACCAACACAACATACAAAGAAGAAAAACCGTGCAAAAACACGCAACCAGCAGGAACTCGACGGTAAAATGCGCTCCACTGCCAACACAACAGCTGCGTTTTCCAGCTCTGCCTAATGACTGACATGCACTCACTGAACGATAGTGCACTCCGTTACATGCCGGTACTTCCGTTTTCCAAAAAGCAGAACTCACAGAACCTAATGCAGCGCTGAATACCTTGAATACAGTTTATTTTTTGGTTCATGTAGAACCAAGGCGCCTATATTAATATCCTCAAAAATATAAAATTCTGGCGTGAAGCTTACTCCTGTTGGCAAATCAATTGCGGAATGCGATTAAATTTCATGGCTCTTGCCCCTTCACCACTCATTACCCTCCACTCAGATGTGCAAATCGCGAATGCCTGACTGTGATTGGATTGATACTCATCTAAGAGATACCCCAACGGGACTAGTGTCGCAAAGTGGTAACGCATCCCCGACTGCCGAATGGAACGCTGTCGCGTGCACATTCGAACAATACATTACATAGATAACAAAACGAAGCCGTATTTATAATTTAAAGAAAAAGGGCCAATCAGAAACAAAAACAGAACAAAAAACACTCGCACAAAGCACGCGTACAACACTACAGATTAAAGGAAAGAGTTCACCAGGTACTGAGCGTCCCAGGTGAAGCGGGGATGTTTTGTATACAGGGCGGACGCGGGTGGAAGTGCGACGCGTCGCTGGCGTTGCGTCGAAGGAAACAGCGGAAGTGAGCCAGGTGGTATCAGAAGCAGAGATTACCACAGGAAGACGCCGGTGAACTCCTGTCAGCCACCCCATGAACTTGGCAGCAGCCGGAAAAGCGTAGCCAGGACGCGTCGACGGCGTTCCAAAATGCAGGAGGCTTAATGCAGGCTATTCAAGGCAGCCTCTCGGCAGCACGGACCCCCAATCCATCGGCTGCCACCTCCAAACTTGAAATAGACGCAGGAGGCTGGCGTCAGTGATCCAATGGATGTCCCCGGCAGCACAGACCCAACGCCCGACGGCTGCCACCTCCATGGTTGAATGACCCTATCTCCGCTGCGCTGTCTCCCTTCACACCCCGGTTTTCTGACACGTCAGCTCTCCGCTCCTCGTGCTCGCCACGCTCTTCACCGTCGTCACCTCGCAAACTCTATGCGCACGTTGTGGGGTTGATTTGGGGAGATATAAATACGTTCTTCCCACTCAATCGCGGCTGACACGGTTCAAAGCCGACCGGGCCCCACCCGATGACCGCGTACGCTACCGAGCGCACGCCAACCACGGCGGGCCTAGCTCTGAGAGAACAAAGGAACGACACATTGGCTGACACAAACAGGTATTTATTGCTACATCAACAATAACGCCAGCTAGCAACAAGGTAGGCTAATGAATCTAGGCCGTCCGACTCACCAGCAAGGTTCCGAGCGAATGTTCGCCCGCGCTAGGGCAAGGGATATATACTCCGAAGGCCGGAGCGGGTCGATATGCGGGAGCGGGTCTCCCCGTTGCTTCAGGGCAGGTCCCCACAACGTGCACACGCGCAACGCAAGGCTGGCACGCGCAGCGCTCCGCTGTCGACGCACCACTGTCGGCGCACCGCACTCAAAAATCCCCTAAGGATTTGTTGTGCACCTCACATATGCCCTCGCCCCCCCTCCTTCGCAAAAGCTTTTCGCAGAAAAAACTGGTGTCTGTGCAACCGATACTTATGTTCAAGTGTGAAGCAGACAAATGCCGTTGATGCACGAAGACTAATGTTGACGGTTTTCACATACTAAAAAATAGATTGCCCCGCTTGCTTAATAGTGTGTCCCAAGCAAATATTTATCCTCCAGAGTCATCATTTCATGTCATACTTTTACACGTCCTTTCTTAAATCCAGCATATCATTGACAATACGGCGCTCTATTACACAAAATGTGCAGCATTCCTTTGAAACAAAAATGTGTGCTTTTTTTCATTTTGTGTTCCTTGACATATGATTCTTCTTTGTTTTCCTCCTTCTTTATTTTTTTACCTGTATGCGATAATTTTTATTGTATTCATTTAATAATGTATAATCGTTAATCTGTAGTATCGTTTAAATTTTTATGCACCCTGCTCACAATATTTACAGCTTCATATTCGTCTCCCGTTTTCCATGGCTGAAGGGTGGCTTCGGGCTATGTCAAGCTACTTTACGGCAGCGTTCACTCCAAGCCCCTGCCATCATGTACATAGTTATGGCAAATAAAGAGATTAAAGTTATTATTATTAAACTGTCAAATTAGACGCCGCCGAAGTCACCGGAGGCACTTTGCACAGTGAAACATGGAGGCACATGGAAACGCGCAAAGAGAAAACATGGGATCAAACATTTATATATGACAAAAGGAAAAATGAAAACCGCAAAAAACATTAGACGAAAAAATTTAAACACATCTGTAACGTAAAAGTGAATATATACACGCAGAACAACCGATAACCGGAGAACGAAAGAAGAAGAAAGAAAATCAACCCACAAACACTACCACACTGCATTTCCACAGGTAACCATTGCAAACACAGGAAAGTAGCATTGTACATTGGGCATCACCCTTCGGTATTTTATAAACCACTCATGAACTCAGCGCTTGCGTTTTGCAAGCCTGAGTCACCTTCTTCAAATATGACGAAATTCGACGCCTCCACGATCTCTTGAGACGCACGCTCTTCGTAACCCTTTAGCATATTGCTGTGGAAGTGCTTCTTTGAGTGGCCCAAGTCGAGCCCATAATTCACGCCGTTCTTCTTTCCAGAAACAAGAAACGAACCTTTCCACTGCATCAGTTTATTGTGGCCACTCGACAAAAAAACAAGGGCTCGATCTCCAACCCTAAAACTCCGCTTCTTGTTGTTCCTATCATAGTATTCCTTCTGAAAATTTAAGAATTTCTGCAACTTTTGAAAAGCTGAAAACAGAACATATGCTAACATTTGCATTACACCTTAATAGCAGTGTTGGGTAAAAAAGAATTCATTTATTACAGATTTGAATAAAGTACTTTTTCTTAGTTTTTTCAGTTACGCACAACAGAATAAAACGCGCTTAACCGGAAGTTCATATCAGCATTCTTCGCAAACAGCTTTGTGTCGTTTTCGTTACAGCAAGTTGTGCGTAATGTGTGAATGGCTTATTCGGAGACGGCAGAGGAGCACTTCCTTGAAATGTTCCTGGTGCACACATGACTTCCATTCACCGAAAAGCGGCTTTACCAAGTATAGCTTATTATTTACTTCAGTATTCCAAGCCGACTGAAATTTTTGCTTAACTTTTTTTTTCTACTAAGTTTATGATATGCTTAAAGAGCATATTACCCATCTTTTATTTCCTAGAAACAATTTTGAGCTGCGCACAAATCTGCTCTTTTGTTGCCTTTTATTGCGCCATGACTCGGGACCTAGTAGAGTTTTGTGTTTTGTCCTCGAGCTGCGGCTTTTACTCTCTTGTGTGTGTGTCACGGAGAATAGCAGTGATTGAATTTCTAGAGTGGAGAGATGTAAGTGCACATAAGGAGTCTGTGTAATCAATACTGTTTTTGATGTTCTCGTTCACTCTTATTCCTATGACCACACAGACTGCGTAACATTCTGCAGGGAAGATGGATGCGCACTGTGGAAGTCTTCACTTTATTCACCTTAAAGACCCCCTTCAGGGGGCATTACATAAGGGGTGCGTTAACATATTCATCAACAAGTACCAGTCATTGCCTTGAAATATAAGTGTTTACAGCATCTGAAAATACAGAATGGTGCGTTATGGCAGCTATATCGGTGGGGAGGGCATTCCAGTCCACAACAGTTCGGGCTAAAAATGAGCCTGGAAATTTGCAGTACAGGACACAGGGCGGCCAATCTGAAACGGGTGGGCAGTGCGGTGAGATATGCGGTTCGGATGACTAATGTAGGCTGGTTGATTTAGATAGCTGTGGAAAAACTTGGTGAGCAAACCGAGGCTGGAAATGCGGCGGCGGGCTGCGAGGCTTTCAAGACCGGAATTCTTCAGAGCAGAAACGCTAGTGGTATATGAATATGCAGAGTGAACGAAACGAATAGGGAGGCTTTGAACTGATTCGAGTGCATTTGTTAGGTATGCATGGTGTGGGGTCCAGATAGGGCTGGCGTACTAAAGTTTGGGCCTAATGAGGGTTTTATAAGCGAGAAGCTTCACGTGTTGCGGCGCATGACGAAGATGACATTTCATGAATCCTATGGATCTGTTAGCAGATGGCATGATTGTGGTAATGTGTGTTTTCCAAGAAAGATCGCTGCAGACGGTGATACCAAGACACCTCCGAATTCCCTCGACCCACTGCGCTTCCTACGTAAACAATCGTTTTTAAACCATCAGTGTAAAAGTCTGCAAAACCACTGTATTTTTCTTGGAGTGCAAGGGATTCTTTTATGATATGTTGCTGTGGAGCTTGTTTCTAACGGAGTTGTGTAAGAGTAATATAGATTGAAGGGAAATTGTGCCATGAACGTTGTGGGTCTCTTCTTTGTGCTATGCCAGATAACATGTCAATTGCGCTGAGATTATAGAACATCTTTTCAAATCGTAGGAGTAGTGATCTGGTAGTCGGAGGTTTTTGTTAAACAGTATTGTAGGTGGGAACTTCGTAATTATAGAGTAACAGATATGTTTCGGTAGGAAACTGATTTTTAGAATGTATGAGCTTGTGAGCTTGCCTTTTCTGCCTGGAAGTTGTAGTTTATTGGTCTCGACGTACAGACTGATTATGTGGTGACGTCCTTATGCACCACAGTTGAAAGACGCCAACCCAAAATATGTGCAGGGTCTAGTCGCTTCAAGTAAGATGGCTTTGCTGAACCATATACTATACTACCATAGTCTAAGCAGGATCGCGCCACAGAGCGATAAATTTGCAGAAGGTTTTTCCTGTCAGAACCCCAGTGTCTGTTTGAAAGGACTTTAAGTACGTTCATTGATCGTGAGACTTTCTTTTTCAACGCGTATATGTGCAGCAAGAAAGTGAGTTGTTTATTAAATCATATTGCTAGAAATGTTTGCTCATTTTTTATAGCTTATTCAGTTTCGCTCAGCTGCAGTGTGGTATCTGTCTGTAAGCCTTGTTTGAGTGAGAAACGGGTGGCCACTGTTCTGTGGAGAAAAGAGGAAATCATATCTCTCAGCCCATGTTGCCAGCTTATTTGTTGCTAATTGTAGTTGTCTTTCACATGTTGATTTGTTGGAGGATGTGCAAACTATCTGAAGATCGCCTAAATATAGACATACATACCGGACCTTGGAGTTATTTTCCTGATAGAATTCATTTTTACAATAAACAGTGTGGTGCTTAAAATACGTCATTGAGATACTCAGTTTTCCTGGATAAAATTCCTCGGAAAGGTAGAGCCTTGGCGGACATTAAGTGAACGGTTAGACAAAAAGTCTTTAGGGCAGTTAACATCCTGCCGTGGGTGCCCAGCTCAACCATGTCTTGAAAAATCCCAAACCTCCAGGTTGTGTCATGTGCCTTCTCTAAATCAAAAACGACAGCAAGACAGTGTTGTTTGTGCACGAAAGTTTCTCGGACAAATATTTTCAATTCGTACTGGGTAGTCGGTAGGGGAGCACGGCCTTTTAAAGCCACATTGGTAGAAATCCAGAAGCTCCCGGTCTTCTAAAACGAACGTTAGTCTGATATGCAATACACTTTCAAAGGATTTCGCTAGATTCCTTTTCAGAGCTATGGGCTATGGGTCTATATCTGCTAGGAAGGGCAGGGAGTTTTCCGGGTTGTAAAAATGGAACAATGATGGCCTTCTTCCAGGCTTCGGGAATTTTCTCCCATACCCAAACTTTGTCAAAGATCTTAAAAGTGCCTCTACAGCCGGTTCATAAATATGGGCTAGCATTTTATAATGTATTTCTTCAGGGCCGGGTGCAGTCTGCTTACCGGCAGACAGTACGGTATGAATTTTTTGAACTGTAAGTAAATTATTACGAGATTCATTTGTACCGCAACTTGTTGGGAGTCTGTTTTTCAGCTGTGTTTTTGTATTTAGGAATGATTCTGTGTAGTGAGATAAACTGGAGACTGCAGAAAAATACTCACCCAGAATATCTGCCCATTTTCCTATATTTGTGTGTATACGGGGGGCTAACAGAAAAGGAGCTGTGAATGGGGAGTAGCTGCCGTTTGTCTTTTTAACCATTTCCCACATTTGCTTTCATGTGTTTGAGCTTTGTATACACGACAAATTACCTATTATTGAAGTTTTTTTCAGTATTACAGCGGATATGTCGGTCTTTCGCTCTGGACTCTTTAAAGTTTATGAAGTTCGCCTGCATTGGGTATCGAGAGAAAATTCCTTTGCGTAATTTTGTTTCTTTTTTGCGTATGGGCATTCTTGTGTATACCACGTTTTGTGATTCTGTTTTACCGCTGCAGACGACTAAGGAATCGCTGGCGTGGAGCGGTTAGAATACAGTTTGTGATAAATTCATTTAGTTCATCTGTGCTGAGATTACTCGAAACTATTTTATCTAGGCTGGCCTTTTCTCTAAAGAGTGCCCATTCGGCTAATTGTAGCTTCCCTTGCAGATGCTAAGCTGATTAGGACAGCGAGGTTATCGCTGCCATGTTGGGTACCGATGACATCCCATTTAAAAGCGCTAAAAACACAGCCTGAACTAAAAGACGAATCTGTGGAGCTCATTTTTCTCGTTCCCGGAGAGCAGTATGTGTTTTTGCCGATATATAGGAGGTAGACGATATTACTTGGAACGAAATCTAAAATTCTACCTACCGCATCATTGTGTGCACTCCCCCAAAAACCGGAGTGGGCATTAGAACCCCCAACTACCAGGAATGGTTCTGCTAGATATTCTAAAAGGTTTTCTAAACCATGAAGTATTACTATGAGAGCAGCGATGGCGCAGAGGTAGAGCATCCGCCTCACGTGCAAAAGGACCGGGGCTCAAATCCTGGTGCCGCGCAATTTTACACCGGGTTTGAAAAAAAAATCCGCATGTAGATGGAATTGCATAACCAGGCCTCGGGTGCGGCCTCATCTTGGTGACCAGAACCGACAACGCACTCCCTCACCAGAACACGATTTGGCCACCCTGGTGTAGTACTTAGCCTAAAGCTTCTATGAACGAACCATTTAACCCTCGGCGCTCAGTCCCCAGCGACTGCGGAGCAACTGACCACGGCGGTGGTCAGACCTGTGACGCAGTGGAGGGTGCTAAGAATTTCTGGCTCCGGACAGGCCGCCATTGGAATCTGAACCTGGCAACGTTTAACGCTAGAACTTTACCTAGTGAGGCTAGCCTAGCAGTACTGTTCGAGGAACTAGCGGGAATTAAATGGGATATCATAGGGCTTAGTGAAGTGAGGAGGTCAGGTGAGGCGTATACAGTACCAAAGGACGGACACATACTGCACTATCGCGGATTAGCGGATAGGCGACAACTAGTTGTGGGATTACTCATTAATCAGGATATAGCTGGCAACGTAGACGACCTTTATAGTATTAACGAGAAGATAGCAGCTATTGTAATTAGCCTCAATAAGAGGTACAAGCTGAAAGTGGTGCAGGCCAACGGGCCTACATCCAGCCATGATGACGAGACAGTTGAAAGTTTCTATGAAGACGTGGATTCGGCAATGAATAAAGTAAAATCACAGTACACTGTACTGACGGGCGACTTCAATGCGAAAGTGGACAAGAAGCAGGCTAGCGCCCACGCTGTAGGCGACTATGTGATAGGTTCTAGAAATAGCAGGCGAGAGTTATTAGTCGAATTCGCAGATAGAAATTATTTACGGATCATGAATACCTTCTTCCGCAAATGAGAGAACAGGAAGTCGATCTGGCAGAGCACCAATGGTAAGACTAAAAATAAAATCGAATCCATACTATGCGCTCAACCTGGCATCGTTAAGAATGTGGCTGTCCTCGCAAAAGCCCGCTGTAGCGACCACAGAATGATAAGGTCTCGAATTAACTTAGACTTGAAGAGGTAACGGAAGAAGCTAGGGAAGAGGAAGTTCATTAACGAGTTAGCGGTAAGAGGGAAAGTACAGGAATTCAGGATATCGCTGGAAAACAGATATTCGGCTTTAACTGAGGAAGACAATCATGATGTTCATACAATGAACGATAATCTGACAGCCATCATTACTGAGTGCGAGGCAGAAGTAGGAGGTAGAACAGTTCGACAGGATACCGGAAAGCTATCTTAGGTAACGAAAGATCTGGTTAAGAAACGCCAAAGCATGAGGGCGTCTAACCGACAGAATAGAACTGACAGAGCAATCGAAGTTAATAAATAAGCGCAAGGTAGTAGACATAAGGAAGATAGTTAACGTAGCCGAAGAGTTCTACACAGATCCCCACAATAGCCAATGTAATCAGAGCGTTAATGAGAGAGACAGTAGCGCACAGCAATGCGTCATCCCGCCAGTAACAAAAGAGGAAGTAAAGACAACCTTAGGAGCAATGGAAAGGGGAAAAACAGCTGGGGAGGATCAGGATGGGTGAGGGGAGGGGAGATCGTGCTAGAAAACCTAGCCACCCTATATACGCAATGCCTATTGACCTCGACCGTACCAGAAGCTTGGAATAATGCAAACATTATCTTAATTAATATGAAGAGAGAAACCAAGGACTTGAACAATTACAGACCGATCAGCTTACCATCCATTGGCTACAAGATATTTACTAAGATAATCGCTAATAGAGTCAGGCAACCTTAGACTTTAATCAACCAAATGATCACGCTAGCTATCGTAAAAGATATTCCACAATAGATCATATTCACACTATCATTCAGATGATAGAGAAATTCGCTGAATATAACCAACCTCTATATATAGCCTTCATTGATTACGAGAAAGCATTCGACTTAGTGGAAACCTCAGCAGTCACACAGGCATTTCGTAGTCAGGGTGTAGAAGAGCCTTATGTCAAAATACTGGAATATATAGCAACTGCACAGCTGCTATAGTCCTCCATAATGTCAGCATTAAAATTCGAATAAGGAAGGGCGTCAGGCAAAGAGACACGAACTCGCCAATGCTATCCGCCGCCTGTTTACAGGAGGTATTCCGAGGAATAAATTGGGAACAATTGGCAATAAGAGTAATTAGGGAATACCTATATAATCTGCGATTCGCTGATGGCATTGCCTTGCTGAGTCACTCAGGAGGTGAACTGCAAATCATGATCAATGAGCTACACAGGCAGAACACAACGTTGGATCTAAAAATTATCATGCAGAAAACCAACGTAATGTTCAACAGTCTAGCAAGAGAACAGCAGTTCACAATTGGCAGCAAGGGCCTGGAAGTGGTAAAGGAATATGTCTACTTAGGGCAGGTAGTGACCGCTGGTCTGCATCATGAGAGGGAAATAAATAGAAGGATAAGAATGGAGTGAAGTGCATATGGCGAGTTCTCTCAAATCATGAATGGCAGTTTACCAACTTCCCTGAAGAGGAAAGTGTACAACAGCTGTGTCTTACAGGTACTCAGCTACGGGGCAGAAACGTGGAGGCTAACGAAAAGAGTTCAGCTTAAGGACAACGCAGCGAGCCATGGAAAGAAAAATGATAGGTGTAACGTTAAGAGACCGGAAGCGGGCAGAGTGGGTGAGGGAATAAACGCAGGTTAATGACATCCTAGTCAAAATCAAGAGGAAGAAATGGGCATGGGCTGGGCATGTAATGCGAAGGCAAGATAACCGCTGGTCCTTAAGGATAATGGATCGGATTCCAAGAGAAAGTAAGCGCAGCAGGGAGTGGGAGAAGGTTAGGTGAGCACATTAGGTTAAGAAGTTTGCAGGCAAAGGGTGGATGCAGCTGGCAAAGGACAGGGTTAAGTAATTCGAGAAACATGGGAGAGGCCTTTGCCCTGCAGTGGGCGTAGTAAGGCTGCTGCTGCTGCTGCTGCTGATGATGATGATGGCAGTTAGTTGTGGCTCAAGATATATGGTACACATTGTGATTCTTTTAAAATGAAGAGTGGTGATTGCAACAGCTTCGTATTTGGTTTTAAGTTTCATTTCGCGGTTTGTAACACCACTCTGGATGACGATAGCAACGCCTCCGTACAGTTGAGTGGCTTGCTCTTGGTCACAATGAAAGATATTAAACTTGTCTTAAATGTTTTTGTTTAGGACCTCAGTTGGTGTCCTGTAAGCATAAAGCCACCCGGGACAGTGTGTTTTGAAGATCTCATATGTCGTTGTAGTTATCGATCAGTCCTCGGCAGTTCCACTGAATAAGGGACGGATTGTTGGCTGATATCTGAGTGTGTAGTTTAAAACTATAGATACCGGTTTTGAGGTGCCGTTACTAGGGTGTTCTCTTTTTTGGCTCAAGGGAGCCGAGCCGCCGCTGCAGCGGGGGGGTGTTCTGTGTTGTGTCCATCGCCTCAGTAGCGGCTCTGGAGGCCCGCGGAGAACCCGTGGATGTACGGTTTAGGGGCTCCTCCCGAATGGTGGAACCTTGCGGGCGGCCGATCGAGGGGCCGGCGAGCCCATTCAGAGGTGGAAGGGCAGCCTTCGCTGCGTCTGCCGGAAGCGGGGCAGCCCTGCCTCCGGATTTGCCTGGGCAGCCAAAATTTGTATTTGCTCTGAACTGGAAAGTTGAGGGGAGTCGTAGTCGTGCTTCTTGATGTTGTTTTCCGGTATTTTTATCGTTATCATTTGGTTTCCTCTCTTCCAGGTTGGACACGACCTGGAGTACGCAGGGTGGTCCCCTTCGCAGTTCGCGCACAAAGGTGCAGCGTTGCAGTCCACGGATTCATGATCATTTGATGACCATTTGGCACATGTTTGGCGGGCCCCGACAGCTCTGAAAGCCGTGGCCAAATTTTTGACACTTGAATCATCATCAGAGATTTCGAACATATTGTCTTACAGTTATTCTAAGGTACCATATTTTTTCAGATTTCGGAATGCGGCTGGAGACAATGGTCAAGACTATGTATTTTGTTAGTGTTTACTTGTCGTTTTTTTTTCCGGGTTTTTGTTACGATGAACATCAGTGACGTTCTGGTCTTCCAGGCCCTCCAACATCTCTTCTTCACAAAGATTGAGGAAATAATGCTCCGATATTACGCATTTCACTGTGTCTAGTGAATGATGAGTAGATGCGGATACAGGAATGTCTCCAAAAACACTGTGGTAGAGATTTTGGAGTATTGAACTTTGAGCAGCATTTGGAGGAGTACGTCGCCACTGCCTATCTTTGTCACCTTGTAGCCTAGACCCCGGAGCATGAGTCAGAGATTTAGAAACAATGAACGGAGACTTTTTCCTAGATTGTTGGTCTGCATCCTTACAATGTATGACCTGGTTGCTAGAGAAAAGTTCTCTTGTTCCTTGCAGAAATTCTGCCGTCACATCGGTCCGCACTCTTTTTTTAGAGCGATCGTTTTGTGGAGGAGGAGGAGACAAGAAATGTATGCTTTTTTTGCCGTGGTGCCAGCCACCCACCAAGGAGCCCAATGAGGGGATGGGGCAGGAACTTGCAAGGAATTCCTGTCCACGCCAGCTGTACGCCCCAACTATAACCAAACATGACGCAACTCAGAGTGGTTAGCCACGTAAGGCTAACACTAGCCGCAAATGAAAAGTGAAAAAAAAACGATAAGAGAGGAGGAGACAGGAGAGTTGTAAGACTGAGATAGGAAAGTGAAAGAAAAAAGGGAAGATTGAAAAAAGCGACTGCCGATTTCACCCGTTCGGGTCAGGCCGGAGGTACTGTCTACGGAAAGCTGGAACCAAAGTGGTGTGCTGCCTCCACCGAGGGTCCTTAAAAGTCCAAACGCTCGGCATCGGCTCAACCACCAGAAGCCCCTTTTCCCCGAACATGCCTGAGCCACGCACGGCTAGGCGCGGGTGCTCGGGTCAGTGGGGGCGCACTGCTCACCGCCATCGCCTTGCGGGGATGTCCCTGCGGATGCTCGGGAATCCGTGGTGTCGCAACTCATCAACATCTGCATGCTGCAGGCGCCCCTGCGTCGTCGGCGGTGTAAGGTGTGATCTAGCGCATATTCTACGCGTGGCTTATCTTAGCAAGGTCGCATCAACAAGGCGTTTCAGCTAAATGCGATAAATATTTTGTTAAAAGCTCTACGAAGATTCAAGTAGTGCGAATGTGTACGCACTCGCTTTAATAACAAAGAGAAGTTTTTAAATGCGCCTAATTTGCATAATAACATAGATATGTGAGCTAACACTTCGTACATCGGTTTCGTGTAATGAGGGACGCGAGGTTTAAAAACTGTAATGTGAGAACGGGCTTCTGCACTGCACTGTTAGAACGCTCAACCGCGTCCTGATTCTAGAAACTTGACTGCTAAAACGTGGAAGAAATGAATAGGTTATCACAGGCGACGATCAATCTGATATAGCCGCAGACGCTTTGTTTTGTGGGAATCGCAGTGCTGGAGTAAATACGCGGCAACTTTGGACTGCAGAAATAATGTGTACTATGACTCTAATCAGCGACTACGTCACCCCGCTCCTGCTGCAGGATCATAATGCTAAGAAAACGAAGTGCTTGCTTGCGACCGTCGCGCAAGCGCAACAGTGATTTGTTGTATCTTTTAAATCAATGTTTCTTTGCGTTACCTATATCACTGCATTTGGCAGGACCATCGAGTTCCCGAACTATTATCAGATATCTAGCGTGCTTTCTTTAAAGTTAAAACAAAGGAACCTGCTGAAGTTAGTTTTAAGAAATCAAGCTCATTAACATAGCGAGAATGTAGGGCAGCAGGGGGCGAGGACACAGGAAGAAGAAACGAACAAGACGAGGTCTGTCCAAAAAATTTTATTTCGCACGTGCATTACGGGCGCCGCGGTGGCTCAGTGGCTATGGCGTTCGGCTGCTGACCGCAGTGACACGGGTTCGATCCCAGCCGTGGCGGTCAAATTTCGATGGAGGCGAAATTCTAGAAGCCCGTGCGCTGTGCGATGTCAGTGCACGTTAAAAAACCCCAGGTGGTCGAAATTCCCGGAGCCTTTCAGTGCAGCGTTCCTCATAGCCTGAACCTCTTACGGAAGTTAAACCCTCATAAACGATAAACCAAACACATGCATTACATTTATATGGCAAAGACATGCTATCGCTTGTGGTAACAGTATCGAAAGTTGTTTATTACAAAAAACTATGGACGTAGTGCTAACACACGTCACGCCTGTCACATGCCACACGTTATACTGCCCTGGTTGCGCTAAATATATATATATATATATATATATATATATATATATATATATATATATATATATATATATATATATATATATATATATATATATATATATATATATATATTGTAAGGCAAAAGAAGATGCGTCTGATGATTGGAAAAGACGAAGACGAGGTGACAGAAGAAGAAGAAGTGTTCTCGAGAGATTTTGCCAGCGCTACGCTTGTGTGTCTTTTGCCGATCTGATCCCAGACTGCTGCCGTTGCCGTTCCCGTCGCCCCAGTACCTCGTAACAAACCCCCCGTTACATTTGGTGGAGGAGCCGGGTAAAAACATCGGCCCTGGAGCTCCGTAGTCGTGCTCTCCCGGCGCGCACGATGCCTGAGGACGTCCAACACCAGGCCGTACAAGTGGGCCAGGCTGTCATCTGTGCCGGCTCTCTTCGTCAACGGGACCCGACCATTTTCAGCGGGACTGACGAGAACGATGTGGAAGATTGGCTCACATCGTACGAGCGGGTGAGCGTATACAACAAATGGGACGATGTGACGAAGCTAAACAACGTCATCTTTTATCTCGCCGGTGTGGCTAACCTCTGGTATCGCAACCATGAGGCAGATATTCAAACCTGGTCCATTTTTAAGACTAAATTTGCAGACGTATTTGGTCGACCGGCTGTCAGGCAACTCCGAGCCGAACAGCGATTGCGTGAACGATCTCAGCAGGCTAGTGAAAGCTTCACTAGCTACATTGAAGATGTCGTCGACTTGTGCAAGCGGGTCAACGCTCGTGTGTCGGAAGCCGACAAGATCCAACACATCTTGAAAGGCATCGATGACGACGCTTTTCAGATGCTTCTAGCGCGCGACTTGCGTACCGTTGCTGAAGTCGTCACGCTGTGTCAAAGCTTTGAGCAGTTGCGCAAGCAGCGGATTCTGACACGCCAGCGGCCACAGCAGGTTGAGTCGCTCGCTGGGCTCACGCCTGCTCCTGACCCCTCGCTGCTACAGCAGATTAAAGACTTCGTGCGGGAAGAAGTGGCACGTCAACTTTCCTTTCTGCCGAGTGCTCACGACCGACCATCATATCTGACTCCAGCGCTCCGACATACAATTCAAGAGCAAGTTGCTGAGGCTCTTCCACCGGCTCATCCGTCACCACCTGTCACGGTTCCGCTGACATACGCTGACGTTGTCGCCAGACCACAACCTGTGGCGGCTCCGCTCACATATGCCGAAGCCGTCGCGAGACCGCCTCCTGTCGCGGCTCCAGTGACATATGCCGATGTCGTAGCAAGACCGCAGCCGCCAATCTATAGTGCGCCTCCGGCGCATTTGCGAGGGCCAGTGGCTTACCGACGACCTACTCCAAGGGTCAGCGATTCCTGGCGCATAACGGACAATCGGCCGATTTGCTTCTTTTGTGGTCTCCCAGGTCATGTAGCTCGGCATTGCCGCAGTCGTCTCCCGGACGCGGAAATTCCTCCCCAATCTCCTGGGTACTGGCCCCCACCGAGTGAGTACTCTGTACCAGCTGCGCCGCCGCAAAGTCGTACTTCCTCGCCGGACCGTTCTACCCTCTCCAGCCGCCGGCCCTCTTCTCCACGACGCCGGTCTATTTCGCCTATGCGACGTCGCCCCACCGCTAACCAGGACGAAAACTAGGCGCCGCAGTTCCTGAGGCGAGAACTGCGTCCACAACGAACTTCGAAAGGCCTCATCCGTCAGCCGCTAACCTCATTGAAATTTCCGTCGACGGCGTTTCTGTCATGGCGCTTGTCGACACTGGTGCTGCCGTTTCCGTCATGGACGCAAACCTGTGTAGTTCTTTAAGAAAAGTAAGGACGCCAATTGCTGGACTCTCACTGCGCACCGCCAGTGCTCAGAACATCCAGCTGTCAGCAGCGTGTACCGCTCGCGTTGTAATCCAGGGGACCATTTATGCCGTCGAATTCGTCGTACTGCCCTGCTGTTCTCATGCTGTTATCCTGGGCTGGGATTTCCTATCGCGCCATGCTGCTATCATCGATTGTGCTTGAGCTGAAGTCGAGTTCTCTCACCTGCCCGAAGCTGTCTTGGACACTGCCCCTCCTGGTGCCTGTGTTAAGGCCCTAGTTGCCGAAGACATTGACCTGCCTCCCTGCTCTTCAGTCCTCGTACCCCTCTCTTGCGGCCCTCTTCGCGACGACACTGTCCTCTTCACTCCGTCCCCTATCTTTCTGCACCGCAAGTGTCTGCCTCTGCCATACGCTGTACTGACTATATCCGCTGGCCTCTCCGTACTGTTCGTGTCTAACCCATTCTCGTTCCCCAACGCCTTGCGCCTAGGTGAATGTCTCGGCACGGTACAACCATTCGCGTCTCTGCTCATCCGCGAAGAGACGGACGACGCGCCGCACCTCTCCATAGCCGCACTCAGCCCACCTACTGCTGCGCCCGATCCCTCCTCAACCGAAGCATTCCTTCGCTCCATCGACGACAACCTGCCAGCGCCGCAACGGGCACAGCTTCTCACTTTACTTAATCAGTTTCGCTCATCATTTGACTCACATCAAAGTTCCTTGGGCCAAACTTCCACTGTCACCCATGCCATCGACACAGGTGACCACGCACCGCTGCGACAACGTCCCTATCGTGTGTCTGTCGCCGAGCGCCAAGTTATTGAAGACCAAGTCGACAAGATGCTCCAGAGCGGCGTCATTCAGCCCTCAAGCAGCCCATGGGCGTCGCCTGTGGTGCTCGTCAAAAAGAAGGATGGCTCCATACGCTTCTGTGTAGATTACCGCCGCCTTAATAAGATTACGCGCAAAGATGTCTATCCCCTCCCGCGCATAGACGACGCTCTGGACTCTTTGCAAGGGGCCGAACTCTTTTCATCTCTTGATTTGCGTTCCGGGTACTGGCAAGTTCCTATGAAAGAAGCCGATCGCCCCAAAACCGCCTTTGTGACACCGGATGGCTTGTATGAATTTACGGTGATGCCCTTCGGGCTTTGTAACGCCCCCGCGACTTTTGAGAGGATGATGGACACCATTTTGCGCGGACTTAAGTGGAAGACATGCCTTTGCTACCTCGACGACATTGTGGTCTTTTCCCCGGACTTTGACACCCACCTCTCCCGTTTGAAGCCCGTCTTGACCTGCCTCTCTGACGCCGGCCTGCAGCTGAACTTAAAAAAAATGCCGTTTTGCCGCTCGTCAATTAACCATCTTAGATCATGTTGCCTCTAAGCAGGGCGTCAGTCCCGACCCAGCGAAACTTCGTGCTGTGGTTGACTTTCCCAAACCTACCTCCATCAAAGACCTGCGCAGCTTCCTGGGTTTGTGCTCATATTTCCGCCGGTTTATTCGCAACTTTGCGTCCATTGCTGCGCCTTTGACTCAACTGCTGTCTGGAAGTGCGGATTTATCACTGTGGTCTCCAGCGTGCGACGACGCATACACCACCTTGCGCCGTCTCCTCACGGCGCCGCCCATTCTGCGCCATTTCGACTCGGCCGCTCCTACCGAAGTTCACACGGACGCCAGCGGTGTTGGCCTCGGCGCTGTCCTCGCCCAACGAAAACCTGGCTTTGACGAATACGTCGTTGCTTATGCTAGCCGCACACTCACACCAGCAGAACGCAACTACTCCGTAACTGAAAAAGAGTGTTTGGCGATTGTATGGGCCCTCGCGAAGTTTCGACCGTACATTTATGGGCGCCCTTTTGACGTTGTGACCGACCACCATGCGCTCTGTTGGCTTTGCAACCTGAAAGACCCCTCCGGCCGCCTCGCTCGGTGGGCCCTTCGCTTGCAAGAATATGATATCCGCGTCGTGTATCGCACCGGCCGCAAGCATCAAGACGCCGATGCACTGTCACGCTGCCCCCTTCCAGCCGA
Organism: Amblyomma americanum; assembly: GCF_052857255.1. Lineage (NCBI taxonomy): Eukaryota > Metazoa > Arthropoda > Arachnida > Ixodida > Ixodidae > Amblyomma > Amblyomma americanum. Next base: position 103,990,766 of record NC_135498.1, read on the forward strand.
GATCGCCAGCCTTTCCACCTCCGACGCTTCTCTGCCCTTGCTTCGCCTCAGCGACATGCCTTCAGCGCAACGCATGGATCCCTGGATCGCTTCCCTTCTCGACTTTCTCGCCAACCCGACGGCTGCTTCACCGTCACGTGCGCTCCGCCGCCAAGCTGCCCATTTTGCGATCCGTGACACCCTACTTTATCGCCGTAACTACAACTCGGAAGGTCGCAAGTGGCTGCTCGTTATTCCACGTCACTTACGCTCGGAGATATGCGCATACTTCCATGCTGCCCCCCACAGCGGTCACGCGGGCGTTTTCAAGACCTACACCCGCATACGGCTGCGCTACTACTGGCGCGGAATGTACACCTTTATCATGAAGTACGTGCGCGCATGCATTCCCTGCCAACGTCGCAAGACACCTCCCCATCGTTCTGCTGCTGAGCTGCAGCCGTTACCATGCCCTCCACGCCCGTTCGACCGCGTTGGCATTGATTTATACGGTCCGCTTCCATACACTGCAGACGGCAACCGTTGGGCTATAGTAGCGGTGGATCACCTTACACGATATGCCGAAACTGCTGCCCTTCCGGCTGCCACAGCGACGGACGTCGCCTCCTTCATTTTGCACCGATTCATCCTTCGCCACGGTGCACCTCGTGAACTGCTCAGTGACCGAGGCCGCGTGTTCTTATCTGAGGTGGTGAAGGCGCTTCTCAAAGAGTGCAACACGATTCACCGAACTACCACCGCCTATCATCCGCAGACCAATGGCCTCACTGAGCGATTTAACCGCACACTCGGAGACATGCTCTCCAAGTACGTCGCTTCTGACCACACGAATTGGGATCTCGTCCTTCCGTACGTTACTTATGCGTACAATACCGCTACGCAGTCTACCACCGGATTCTCTCCTTTCTTCCTACTTTACGGCCGCCAACCCTCTGCTACTATCGACACTATCCTCCCTTACCGCCCTGATGAATCCGAATATCGGCCTGTTTCCGACGCCGCGCAACACGCCGAAGCCTGCCGCCAAATTGCCCGGTCACTCACCACTGACACCCAGCATCGCCAGCGCTCCCGCCTCGACCAAGACCAAACCCCACCGAACTACACTTCTGGTGCACTTGTGTGGCTCTGGATCCCTTCAGGAACTCCCGGTCTCTCCTCAAAATTTCTTGCGAAGTACCATGGTCCCTACCGTGTGCTGGAGCGCACCTCTCCGGTTAATTATATCGTGGAACCCCTCACGCCGTCTCCTGATCTCCGCCGCCGAGGACGGGAGACCGTTCATGTCCAGCGCCTCAAGCCCTACTACGACCCCGCCGTCTTGCCATCATCCTAAGTCGCCAGGATGGCTCCTTTTGTCCCCGGGGTGATTGTAAGGCTAAAGAAGAAGATGCGTCTGATGATTGGAAAAGACGAAGACGAGGTGACAGTGTTCTCGAGAGTTTTTGCCAGCGCTACTACGCTTGTGTGTCTTTTGCCGATCTGATCCCAGACTGCTGCCGTTGCCGTTCCCGTCGCCCCAGTACCTCGTAACAAACCCCCCGTTACAATATATATATATATATATATATATATATATATCTATATATATATATATATATATATATATATATATATAATACTTTGTCAGAAATCTAACAAGCCCCACATCTAACTGTTTTAAACTTATAGGACGTTCAGTGGAGCAGGTCAGGAAGGGTTGGAGGGGAATACTGGAGAGGAATTTAGACAAACCATGCACAAACTTTCTTAACCAATTGATCACTCATCGTGCGCACATCTATAAAGCTGCCCATTTCAGTTCGTTTTATATTGTCGTGACTCTTTGCACCGTTTGATCGTTCGCATTCAAAACCGCCGGCACACGGCTTTATCATTTTGTTTTGTAATGATATATGCAACAAGACTTATCCCCCTTGATCGTGGCCACATGCAAAGGCTTCCACATTTTTCTAGATTGTTTTAGTTGCTATTGGTTCATTATCCCGAAGGTTTCTTGCCAGTTTTAAATTGCGCGCGGCCAAGAACTGCTTGCATTCAGTTCGATGACCGCCCAGCGCGTTTGCGACCATTTAGTTCTTAGTGGGCGGCAGTCAGTCCCTTAAACAGTTCCTTTTGGAAGCCTTTTCGTTGCCTTCCTGGCTGCTGGAGTGCCGTCACCACAACGTGACAGTTTGCATGAACCATTGAGCATTGAAAAATAAAATAATAATATAAAATTTAATATGTAAATTAGCAATAAATAAATAACAAAATAAGCTCGAAGTCTTGCCCCCCCCCCCCCCCCACACACACACATTCAAAAAAGTTCCGGTGTCCCTACCCATAAGAAATTAATTTATAAATTTATTGCTTGGGTGCCATTGTATTTAATACAACACAAGCAGTACGTAACTATTACCAGAGATGATTTTCCTCCCTTCCAGTCACATCTGGTGTCCCTCAGGGCATTGTGCTTGTGCCGCTGCTGTTTTGGATATATTGCAATGATATTGTCGATGTGGTTAATGAACCTGTACAGATTCGCATTTGTGCTGATGACTGTATTATTTCAAATGAGATCCTGTCAGCTGACGATCCGGCAATACTAAACATATCCCTTAAAAATATCCACGCCTGGTGTAAGCGATGCGGCATGAAACTTAACTTTGAAAGCACTGTCCTACTACGTGTTACAAGAAAAATTGATCCATTTAGATTCTCTTTTTTTTCTGGATTCAGGAGAAATTACTGAAGCAAATGAATATAAATATCTCGGTGTTACTTTAACAAACAACTTAAACAGGAACACGCAGATTTCAAATGCTTGCTCGTCTGCCTTACGGAAACTTTGTTTGCTGCGCCATATACTAAAAGATACACCACTGCAGGTTAAAAGACTAGCATACGAAACCTTTATAAGGACCAAATTGGAATATGCGTGCATTGTATGGGACCCGTATACTGTCACTAACATAAACACACGTGAGCGGATTCATAGGAAAGCTGTGCTTTTCATGTTTTCGCAGTACAAACGAACCGTTTCAGTCTCTGCATTAATGAGGTCGAATTTAAAACCAACCTTCAGTCTCGGCGCAAGTTTGTCAGGTTGAAATTCTTATTTTTGTTATTTAACCATAAACTTAGAGTAAATTATTCACCGTATGTGATACTACAGAACACAAGACGAACCCGACATTCCCACCCCCTTTTTCCTACCCCGTACTTTGCAAAGAGTAACTCATTTCACCACTCTTTCTTTCAACAAACAATCAGTGATTGGCACAGCTTACCAGCTTCATGTGTACGGTCTCTTCACCCGATCAGTGACCATTGTTAGCTTGTTTTGTTAGCTTGTTTTTTTTCCTTTTCATGTAATTTCCTGCTGCTCGTGTTCTGTTTGCATCATCATGATCATCAGCCTTACTACACCGACTGCAGGCAAGGGCCTCTCCCATGCGTCTCAAATTAACCCTGTCCTTTGCCAGCTGCATCCACCCTTTGCCTCTAAACTTAATCTCATCCGCCCACCTAAACTTCTGCTGCCCCTTCTACGCTTACTTTCTCTTGGAATCCACTCCGATACCCTTAAGGGCCAGCGGTTATCTTGCCTTCGCATTAGAAGCCCTGCCCAGGCCCATTTATTCCTCATGATTTCGATTAGGATGTCATTAACACGCGTTTCTTCCCTCACCCACTCTGCCCGTTTCCGGTCTCTTAACGTTACACCTATCATTTTCCTTTCCATGGCTCGCTGTGTTGTCCTTAAGCTGAACTCTTTTCGTTAGCCTCCACGCTTCTGCCCCGTAGGTGAGTACCGGTAAGATACAGCTCTTGTACACTTTTCTCTTCAGGGAAATTGGTAAACTGCCATTCATAATCCGAGAGAACCTGCCATATGCGCTCCATCCATTCTTAACCTTCTAGTTATTTCCCTCTCATGATCCGGATCAGCTGTCACTACCTACCTCCTTTACCACTTCCAGGCTCTCGCTGCCAATTGTGAAGTGCTGTTTCCTTGCTAGACTGTTTAACATTACCTTGGTTTTCAGCATGTTAATTTTTAGACCCAGCGTTCAGCTCTGCCTGCTTAACTCATTGATCATGATTTGCAGTTCACATCCTGAGTTACTCAGCAGGGCAATGTCATCAGCGAATCACAGATTATTTAGGTATTCTCCATTTACTCTTGTTCCCAACTGTTCCCAATTAAGGCCTCGGAATACCTCTTGTAAGCCGGCGGTGAATAGTATTAGCGAGATCGTGTCTCCTTGCCTGACGTCATTTTGTATTTGAATTTTATTGCAGACTTTATGGGGGACTATAGTAGCTGTACAGTTGCTATCTATACCTTCCAGTATTTTGACATAAGCCTCTTCTACCCCCTGATTACGCAATGCCTGTAGGACTGCTGAGGTTTCCACTGAGTCGAATGCTGTCTCGTAATCAGTGAAGGCTACATATAGAGGTTGGTTATATTCTGCGCATTTTTCTATCACCTGATTGATAGTGTGAATATGATCTGTTGTGTAATATCTGTTACGAAAACCTGCCTGATCATTTGGTTGATTAAACTCTAAGGTTGCCCTGACTGTATTAGCAATTACCTTAGTAAATACCTTGTAGGCAACGGATAGTAAGCTGATCGATCTGTAATTTTTCAAGCACTTAGCGTCTCCTTTCTTATGAATTAAGATAATGTTTGCGTTCTTACAAACTTCTGGTACGGTCGAGGTCATAAGGCATTGCGTATACAGGGTGGCTAGTTTTTCTAGCACGATCTCCCCCCCCCCCCAAATCGTTCAACAGATCTGCTGTTAGCTGATCCTCCCCAGCTGCTTTTTCCCTTTCCATTGCTTCTAAGGCTTTCTTTACTCCCTCTCTCGTTACTGGCGGGATGACGCATTTCTGTGTGCTACTGTCTCTCTCATTAACGCTCTGATTACATTGGCTACTGCACAGATTTGTGTAGAACTCTTCGGCTAGGTTAACTATCTTATCCATGTTGCTAACGAAATTGCCCTCGTTATCTCTAAACGCATACATTTGGTTTTTACGTATGCCTAGTTTCCTCTTCACCGCTTTTAGGCTACATCAGTCCTGTAGAGCATCCTCGATTCTCTCCATATTAAAATTCCTTATGTCGGCTACCTTGCGCATATTTATTAACTTCGATAGCTCTTTCCGTTCTATTCTGTCGGTAGGGTTAGACGCCCTCATGCTTTGGCGTTTCTCAATCAGATCTTTTGTCACCTGAGATAGCTTTCCGATATCCTGTCGAACTTTCCTGGCGCCTACTTCTACTGTGCACTCCGTAATTATCAATGTCAGATTATCGTTCATTGTATGAACATCAAGATCGTTTTCCTCAGTGAAAACCGAATATCCGTTTTGCCGCGACATCCTGAATTCCTGTTTTTCCCTCTTACGGCTAACTTATTAATGGACTTCCTCTTCACTAGCTTCTTCCGTTCCCTCTTCAAGTCAAAGCAAATTCGAGACCTTACCATTCTGTGGTCGCTACAGCGCGGCTTTCCGAAGGCAGCCACATCTTGAACGATGGCAGGTTAAGCGCATAGTGTGAACACATGGACACCTGGACATATCGGAAAAGCAAAAAAGCAGTTACAACGATTCAGAAACGCCGGTCCTACGCGTTGTCAACCTGGCTATGACGCATTCCCCAGGCTGGCGCTCGCATTCTTCGGCGGTTCTTGCAAAGTTATCGCATTGCGCAAACAAGCAAACCCGCAACCGGCGCTAAAGAAATGAGCTTGCTTAACCTAAGTGGAACGCAGCTGGCAATTCTGGCCGAACTAACACGCAAAAGCTGTCTGTATAGAGATGCACATACGTAAACAAAATTGGCGCCGAGATGGAGCCGTCGTCATGGTCGCATTGCTGGAGCAGTTACATACCCGTGCGGCAAATGCTGAATCCTGTACAATTGTCTGGAATCATTCATTTCGCGAATACATGGACTGTTAGCTAAACTAGCAGCAGATATCGTATTCAGCAGCCACGGGACAGTGAGCAGTCTCACAGCGCGGCTGCGCGAAGTGAGGACAGAGACGGGTATTGGTCGGTAGGAAAAGTGAGGCATCGTGTCGCTGTAATGTGACCAGGGTCAGCTACGGGCCACCGACACAGACGTCCGCCGAGTATCGGCGCCGGCGTGGCAAAGCGAAATACAACGCTGGAACCACGTTGGCATATGCGGTATGGCGATTGAGAACGGCCGAAGTGAGCCGCTGGGTTTCCAGACTCAGTGTCGTTCCTCACTCGCTTGGCTTTTCTCAGCATATCGCTGTATCGACCAAGTTTGTCGGCACATGATTTCGAAAGGCGCTGCTATGCACGACATGCGAACGAGAGCAGGCGACGCAGCAATTCGTGCGTCACAACTTTTGGGGCCCATGGGACCATGGTTGCTGCTCTTCCCTGATCGTGACAACGCAGCCCACCCCGGGGCTCAGAAACCGAAACCGAAATCGCTCAGTATAAAGAATGCAATAAGAAATTATTTAACGCATACATATGAATTGCGCAGCGCGTATCACGCGTCCTGGGGCAATACGCAACATTTGGAACAAAGAATACGCCAAAGAAAAATTTGGTGTCTCCGCCCCATTAAGGAGATGAGGCGAGAATTACGAAGGGTGAGGGGTTTGCCCGGTTTGGGTATAAATCGGATGATGACATGGGTCCAGGCTGATGGGAGCGTCCCAGCGTGCCAGTGGTTTTTAAAGAGCTTCGTGAGTTCCTGAAGCGAGACATCGTCCAGACTGAGTGGTGCTTTGTACGTTATGCCATCCGACCCCGGCTCCGTAGAGCGGTGAATACTAAATAGTGCTCGGTGGACTTCGGTTAAGGTAATGTCGGCATCAAGTTCCGGGTAAGGTGGAGATAGATTGGGTGGATCTGCTGACTGAAGGAATGGGGGTATATAAGTGCCCCGCAGTTGGCCAATTACGTGTGCGCCCTTTTGAAGCTCTAGTTGTAATAGACGTTGTGTGCTTACTTGTGTCTCAGATTTAGTGGTTTTTTGTTCTAAGAGAGCGCGCAGGAGGGACCACGTGCGTTTAGTGCTTAACGTACCCTTGAGGTCGTTACAAATGGTTGCCCAGTTTGTGCGGGCTAGCGCGTTCGCGTATTCTTCTGCCTAACGAGTGAAAGGCTTCGCATATATGAGCCAGATGCGGACCAACCTGCAGTTCCGTAGGAGTAATTTTAATGCGTTTGCTCATGGCCTGGATGGCCTCCACCAGACGGTCTGTCCAGTCAGTGGCTGTACAGGGTTCAGTAGAGTCAGCTCCAAAGTATGAGCGAAATTTATCCCGGTCAATGAGAAGATGTGAACGAGGGTGAATTCTAGAGGCCCGTGTAGTGTGCGATATCAGTGCACGTTTTAAGAACCTCAGTTGGTCGAAATTTCCGGAGCCCTTCACTACGTACGGCGTCCCACATAGCGTGGGTTGGTTTGGGGCGTTAAACCCCCATAAAACCAAACCCAAACCGATTCATTTTTATCTAAGTCCAGCGCAGTGTCGAACTGCCTTCCCTCAACCATCGAATCCTTCGAAGAAACCGCATTGTTAAGATCAGCTGTCAGTAACATTTTTTTGCAAATGTTTATCATATTCTTTTCTTGAGTGTGCTTTACGTTTCGCCTTATGGGTTATGTTTTTTTTATTATTTTGTCTCTCACTCTTCTTAATTTTCTTCCTTTTGTTTTGAATAGCCTCATTGTTAAGTATGACGCCGACCCGCTCTGTGGTGCCCACGGGCCCTGAGGCTAACGTAATAAATAAAGACCTTCGTCGTATTACACGCATCAAGTCATATCCATACCTTACAATCAGAAATAAAGCAGTCTTTAACCTACTGATCATCTGTTCTCCACCTCCCTAGAGGCAGGGAAGAAAACTCTTCTTTTGTGGTCTCTGGAGACAGGTGCTTTGTTAGCACCAATCGAAAACGCATTCTGCGAAGTGACGCTGGGCAGAACCGACTTGTCTTCGTGGCCAGAAATATCTGAAGCTTGTCTTGGAAGCACAATAGACGCGACTCCGAAATGCTCCGAGCTAAAATTACAGCGCAGTCTCCAAATAGTAGCGTCTTCTCTACTGCGTAATCCTGAAAAACAAACATACAGCATGCTGCGAAACATATTGATGCTTTTATTGAGAAGCTGGAAAGACATGTTGCTTCGATTATTACTTTCTTGTTTCGCTTTTTTCACGTATTTTGAGGTAAAAAACAGAGGTAAGGCCTCGAGTTTCCTGCAGGCAGCTGTCACGACGCAAACGCAACGCCTTGGAAGAGCTTCAAAAAGGACGTGCTGACGACGGAGTCGGGAAGGTGTCCTGACTGTGTCAGCCGGACACAGAGCACTGTCGCCAAGCAATACGATGGCTGACGTTAAGATCGGCATGTTCCTGATGCTTCTGCTAGGTATGTTGTTTCTTTTTACGAGTGAGAAAATTTAAAGCTTTCCAGCAGCCAAAAGTCTGCCGGCCTCCGAAAACGTTAAAAATGAGAAAAATTCAAAATTGTAGAACGTCCAAAGCAGTAGAATACAGATAGTCAGGATCGAGCGGCGGTAATATGCTTGCAGGTATTTGCAGTAGATATATGGCGGAAGCAAAATGCAGAAGCGCCCATGTGCTGAAATGTATGACGGCGTTCTGGGACGCAAGTGATGTAAATTCTAAGGATGTTATCGCAACATTCTTAAGCGCAGATTGTAATTCAGGGCTGTCGAAATACAGTAACTACTGGCGTGGGAAACATTGCTCGAATCCCATGCGCACTATGCACGAATTCGCTGAGGAAAAATCTCACCATTTAGTATGTTGGTGTCGATAGGCTTAAATTGACATTGATTAGAGCCACTCAGAAATGTCAGCCGTCTTACGACTTACGACCGTTAAAAGCTTCCCTCTGTATCCTGAAATTTAAGTTTTCATTATCGTTTTTGCAGTGCTCGAAACTTTCGTGACATGCTCAGCAAGGAGCCTGAATGAAGGTAAGTACCCAAATCAGTGCTTAAAAGAGCAGATAAAAGTTAAACTTGCCCTTCACGGTTTCCAAGGCCTAGTTAATCACAAATAGGATGCTTGCATGGCAAAAGGATCTTAATATAATCTGGGAAAGAACACGACAATAAATACAGGTACCACCACCACAGGTTGATGCTTATTGCGCGCTAGACTGTACGGGACAAACATAGAAGAAAGGAAGGAAGGTCCTGTCAGTGTCGTTCCTTTCTTCCGTGTTCGCCCCGTAAAGTGTAGCGCGTAATAAGCATCATGCACAACGAACTACCAACTAGGCCCCATCCTCACCGTCCTACAGCAGGTTGATTTCAGAAGAAAAGTGCAGCAATATCAAGAGAGAGTTTTTCACATGGGTCTCTGAGGCTAGGTTACATTATTATTCAATTCCACACGATTATTACGGAGCCGTATTTTTTATGGGCGTCCCAAGTTTTTATGAACAGGGTGGACAAAATATTTCCTTCTTAATTCCAATTTCGATTCATTAATTTTGTCTATTGCTACCGAGCAAACAGTTACTTGACGTCAAGGAGCCAAAACACTCAAATTCTACAACAAAAAAAACACTTTTACGGAGTTGTCCCCAAGACTCCTTTTCAGTGCTAGCCAGGGTTCATACGGACACAATATAATCATTTTTAACGTTTAGGGCACATAAATTCGTGCACCAATATTCCAAAATAAAAATGAACTTAGGCTCAAATATTTACCCAAAAATTAGCGCAAGGAAACCAAATATATAGACTTCTAGTTTGGTACTTCAGTTTACTTATTTCAGGACAAATTTGCATATTTGAAGGGGTTAGAATTCAACAGTGTCTTCTTCATACTGCTAGTTGAAAGAGTGAGCGCGATGCTGACCTTATCTGTCGACTGCTAGAACCACGCCGCTATAGAGGACGTCCTCAGGTTCTGAAACTTGAAGCTTTTTTCATTATCTGCAAAGCAACCTTACGGGTTAAACATTTCATTTCGCATAACACTAGGATTTGATGAGCAGGCGCCATGTACAAGTGTGCGGACCACCCTAGTTCCCGGTGCTCAAATGATGGTCCCAGTCTTCCGACTTCCGCGCCTACGTAGCTTGCTTGTTGACACTGAAATGTTGTTTCGCCACCTCAAAGCAGGTCAGCGGACGCTTGGTGATAACAAACCTCCTTGATCGGCATTTCTCACGATAGACATGCCTCGTGTCACTGTTTTCGTTGTGCTGACCATATGCTGTGCGGCGTAAGCGCGAAACGTGTTCCTCTAAAATATGCGCACAATGCCAGCAAAGCCTAAAAGCCGATAAATAGGCAATGAAGTTCCAGCACGCAAAATTTAGGCGCTTATGCAGACGCTTAAGTAGAAAAATGTCTAAAGATGACGCTCTCATTTGTAAGGCAAAGCGGATTCTATTCGTACTCCGTACATATTCAATCATGCGTCTGAGAAAAAAAGATGTCCGGCAGGTTCCAGACAGCGAATACCACTTTCAGTTCAGTCTTACGTGGCCGTAATCATCCGAAGGATAAAATTCAAGTGAACAGAAAAAGAAACTCAACCGAGTGCAAAGCAACAAGTATTTTTGTGCCCGTTGTGCTTCGGGCGTATAATTAGTATATAACAATAAGGCATTTTCGGACGCCTGCGGCCGATCACGTTTCGACGCGGACGACACAACCCCACAAAAATCAATTAAATGAGTACTGCACTGTAATCGCGTGTAACTTTATTTAGCACTCTGCAGCTAGATACTATTACTATGTTAGACCAGCAAATCCGTTGTATTGGTTGGGAATGTCTTTCGTCGCAGCTTTTACACAAATTTTCCTCCTTTGAACACTCGCAGGTGGACATGAAACAAGAAACCAAAGTCCACAAAAAGTCACTGGAAAACCTGGTTGTATCTCCGCCGCCGAAAGCAGCTCGGGAGGAAGTTCTGGAGCGAGGCAGGACGGAGGATTCAGCACAAGCACTGCAGGTGGCAGCCGAAGCGGTGCAGCAAGTAGTAGTGGCAGGACAGGTGGCAGCTTAGGAGCGGACTCAAGTGGGGCCTCCGGAGGAATTTCTGCAGGCGGTCTTGGCGGTAGTGGTGGCGGCAGCGGCACCGGTCGTGCAAGTAATAGTGGCAGGGTCACTGGCAGATCAACAGGACGCTCAAGCGTGGGCTACGGTGGAAGTTCTGGAGGCAGCCTTGGAAGGCACAGCATAAGCACTGGAGGTGGCTGCGGAGCCGGTGGTGCAAGAAATAGTGGGGCTGGAAGCAGCTTAGGAGAAGACTCAAGCGGGGACACCCATGGAAGTTTCCGAGGCGGCCGGGACAGAGGGTTCAGCATAAGCACTGGAGGAGGCAGCGCAACCTTTAGTAGAAGAAGCAAAGGCGGGGATGATGACATCTCAGTAGGAGGTACAAGAACAGCCTCTGGTGGAAGTAACAGAGGCAGCCTTAGGGGCCTCAACATAAACGGTGGAGGTGGCAGCAGAAGTGGTAGTGGAAGAAGCAGTGGAGGGTCTAGTGGCACCTTAGGAGGAGGCTTAACCAGGGGCTCCAGTGGAAGTTCTCGAGGTGGCATAAGCACTCGAGGTGGCAGCGGAAGTGGTGGTGGAAAAACGAGTGGTGGAGCTTATGGCAGCTCAGGAAGAGGAACAACCACGGGCTCTGTTGGAGGTTATGAAGGCAGCCTCAGCACCACCACTGGAGGTGGTAGTGGAGGCAGTGGTGGAATATCTAGTGTGGGGGCCCGTGACACTTCAGGAGGAACCGCAAGTGGGAGCTCCAGTGCAAGTTTCCGAGACGACCTCGGCAGAGGTGGAATTAGCGCTGGAGGTGGCAGCGGAAGCGGCAGTGGCAGAAGCAGAAACGGGGCTGGTGGCAGTACGTGTGGAGGCTCAGTCGGGAGGTACGGTGAATGTTCTCGAGGCGGCCCTGGCAGAGGCGACATACGCACTACAGAGGGCAGCGAAAGGGATGTTGTAAACGCCACTGGCAACGCTGGTGGGACCTCAGGAGGAGGAACAAGCACAGGCTCTGCTGGAGGTTCGGAAGTCGGCCTTAATGGCCTCAGCATACACACTGGAAATAGTAGCGGAGGCGGTGGTGGAATAACAAGCGTCGGTGACCGTGGCAGTTTAAGAGGAACCTCAAGCGGGAGCTCCAGTGGAAGTTCCCAAGGTAGTCTTGGCCGAGGCAGCCTAATCGCTGGAGGTAGCCGCGGAAAAAGTGGTGGAAGAGGCAGAGGCGGGGCTGCCCGCATTCCAGTTGGAGGCTCAGTCGGGAGCTCCGGTGGAAGTGCTCGAGGCGGTCTTGGTAGAGACGGCATACACACAGGAGGCACCACCAGCAGAGATGGTGGAAAAACTAGTGGCGACGCTGGTGGCAGCTCAGGAGGAGGAAGAACCACGGGCTTTGTTCGAGATTCCGGAGGCAGCCTTAGCGGCCTCAGCATCAGTACTCGAGGCAGTAGCGGCGGCGGTGGTGAAAGAATCAGTCTTGGGGCCCGTGACAGCTCACGAAGAACCTCAAGCGGAAGCTCCATTGAAAGTTCCCGAGGTGGCCTCGCCAGAAGGGGCATAAGCGCTGGAGTTGGCAAGAGAAGCGGTGGTGGAAAAAACGATAGCGGGGCTGGTGTCAGCTCAGGACGAGAAACAAGCACGGGCTCTGTTGGAGGTTCGGGAGGCAGCCCTAGCGGCCTCAGGATAAGCACTGCAGGTGGTTTCGGAGGTGGGGGCGGAAGAACCAGTGTTGGGGCTCGTGGCAGTTTAGGAAGAGGCTCAAGCGTGCCCTCCAATGGCAGTGCGGGAGGCTTCCGTGCCCGAGGACTCGGTATAAACACTGGAGGTGGCATGGGGGGCGGTGGTGGAAGAAGCAGTGGAGGGGCCAGTGGCAGCTCAGGAGGAGGCTCAAGCGCGAGGTCCGGTGAAAGTTTGCGAGGCGGCCCTGACAGAGGTAACAGCATAAGCACTACACGTGACAGTGGAAGCGGCGGTGGGAAACGCAGTGCCGGTGATGACGGCAGCTCAGGCGGAGGCTCAATCGGGGGTTCCGGCAGAAGTTCTCGACGTAGCCTTGGCGAATTGCTCAGCGTAAGCACTGGAGGTGGGACTGGAGGCGGCGGTGAAATAAGCAGTGGCGGGGCCGGTGGCAGTTCAGAAGGAGGCTCAAGCGGGGCCTCCGTTGCAAGTTCCCTTGACAGCTTGAGCGGTGGTGGTAGAAGCAGCGGCGTGGCCTGGGGCAGCCCAATACTAGGCTCAAGCGGAGGCTCCGGTGGACGTTCTGGAAGAAGCAGCTTCTCTGGTGCGTCATCGAACGGCGGGTCTAGCGGCGGAGGCTTGGGGTCAAGTGGAAGCTCCTCGGATGCTAGTGGAGAAGTATCAGAAGGAGCGTACCGTGGTGGATTAATCAGTGGAACGGGTGAAAAAAGAAGCGGGACAGGCAGATTATCTGAAACCGGAGGGTCTGGTGACAGCCGTGGCTTACCCAATTCTGGTGGAACTTCTCGTGGTTCGGGCTCCGTGGGCTCCTCTCTGCTAACAGGAATTATCGGGAGGATGTCTCGAGGCTCCTCTCACAGCTCCAGCTGCAATACCTCAGTAGGATCTTCTATTACTGCTGGTAGAAGTGGAAGCCGCTCACCTGGTTCTAGATCCGGTAGGCCTAGAGGGTCGTCGGGCGGCTCATCTGGTAGTTTATCTTCAGGATCGACCGGCGGAAGTGGTAGTAGCGGTGGCGACTCAGAAAACCGTTTCTCGGCACGGGGTAGTGGCGGGGGTGGGGGAGAGTCGCAGTCGCCGAACAGCTCTTGAAGGCATAAAATTTCAATAACTCTTTATTTATGGTAATAAAAGCCATTTTGTCCTGTTCGTCACACGGTCCGCATTCGGCTCAATGTTTTCACTTCCGCTGTTTTGGGAACCGTCTGTCTGTTTGATCTGACCGAATAAATAATCGCAGCACGAGGATGTGTCCTGCATCTCTAGCTTTACTCAGTCATTGATATGCACTCACTGATGAATTATAGACGCTGAGCACAGTTAAGCCCTTTCACCGCCGTCTTAAAGGAGAGATTATGTCTTAATACAAACTGTTCTTACAAATCATAAATCGTCGCATTGAAGCTTGTTACCTTTGCGCAAGTGGTCAATTCAGCTATGAGTAAAGTGAATTTCAGAGCTCTCCTGTCTTCACGATTAGTAGCGCTGCCAATGAGACAAGATAATAACAATTACATGGAAATATTTCCATTGATGCAAGTCCAAGGAATTCTCCAATAGTGCTGCCAATCTCAAAAGAACCGTTACGCAACATAGACTAGCAGACACATTGAAAGAAATAATGAAAACCAATCTAAGGAGTACAAACTCTAGACGGGTGTAAAATCTCGCCACCTCCTGAAGCGATAAAGCCCCGGATTGGCCAAACGGCCTCTGCAAACAGGAACGATACAGTATGAAACACTGACGGTAGAGCTTACCTTATTCTAAACGTCCTGTGCACTATAACCTCTCACTGCGCTCCTACGCGCCGCTCTTCGCAGTGCAAGGTATGACCTAGCGCATCCCCTACAGATGAGTAATCCGAGTACCTTCGCATATGTAAAGCGTTTAAGCTAAGCTTGATAAAGTTAGACAAAAAAACAGTGCTCTCTGGAAAGATTCAGCTAGGGAAGGGTAGCAGGCAGTCCCCTAATCAGCAAGGCATATTGTTAAGTGCGCCCACTTTCTTTAATAAAAGAGATAAATTATTAATCTATATCTTGAGTGCATATTCTCAATGCAAAACAACTCAGAGTGCTTGGAAAAGTTCCCATTTGCGCTGCTTTCTTTGAGTTAAGATGAGCATTGCTCTTTCCTTATTAACCAAAATTAAGAACATCAGATTTCAAAATGCCAAGTGTCTCTGTGTTTTGATAATGGATTGTTAGCACCATCACCCCCGTGATGATTCAAGACCCGGTGCAAAAATCCGCAATGAATAAACAGGTCACCAGTCAACGCGGAGGTTTCGAGACAAGCGCAGGCAATTTCCTTTGTTCGAATCACGATGCTGAAGTATAGAAGCGGCCATCTTGGACGGGAACGAATCTTTGCAAATTCCGGCACGCAGCCGACTGGCTGTACAAGTTGAAACTCAGGCTTTGCGGACGACACAGCGTTATTTTCTTAACTACCTCGTAATTTTTTTATTAAGTACAGAACGCGTTTCGATGTATCAGATTCGGGCAATGTACTACCTCGATGGAAAGAAACGCGAACAACCCGGCGTCAGCACACCCCGCTGTTGGAATTTATTTTCATC
The DNA here is from genome assembly GCF_052857255.1 of Amblyomma americanum. NCBI lineage: Eukaryota > Metazoa > Arthropoda > Arachnida > Ixodida > Ixodidae > Amblyomma > Amblyomma americanum. Next base: position 104,006,084 of record NC_135498.1, read on the forward strand.
GCGCTTTTACCTGGGTGGTACGAAAAAGACGTTAGAGTCGTCCTAGAATGTATCATGGACGAGTCTAGTGTCTTTTTGCTATCCCCGAAGTAAAAGCGCGGTGAAAAGAAATTTAGACAGCGGAGCATGTTTGCGCCGGGATTTTCGTGTTTCCTTTCATCGAGGTAGTACCTGGTGTAGAGTATGCACCAGGCGTGGACAATTTAATGGAAAAAAATTCAGTCAGCATTCAGCCCTGCGGGCTGCGCACCGGCTGCGGACAGTACACCATAATGGAAGTCTAAAAATAACGAAGGTGGGGTCACACTACTGGTGCAGCAACATGATCTCTAACGAATAGAAATGAAGTGCCTGCGCTCATATCAGAACAACATCCAGGTATCAGACAGAAAACCGTGAGCCTACAAATGGGTTTGGGTTTTAGGAATAGTGAAAGCACTATTAGCCCATCAGTTCTGGATAAGAGCACGAGAAGATTAGGGGTGGCGCAAAAGCTTAATCAAAAGAATACACGAACCATCATCGAAATCGAAATAACACCGCGTATACCTTCAAAGCAGGTTGGTATAAAAACAGAGCAATAATATTGACAGCGAAAAAAGTTTACCTACAGCCACGCTTCTCACTAATGCTGTTTTTGAGCGCTGCTGTTGCGGTACATAATAATAATTAAAAATAATTAGTTTTGGGGGAAAGGAAATGGCGCAGTATCTGTCTCATATATCGTTGGACACCTGAACCGCGCCATAAGGGAAGGGATAAAGCAGGGAGTGAAAGAAGAAAGGGGGGTGCCGTAGTGGAGGGCTCCGGAATAATTTCGACCGCCTGAGGATCTTTAACGTGCACTAACATCGCACAGCACATGGTCGCCTTAGCGTTTTGCCTCCATAAAAACGGAGCCGCCGCGGTCAGGTTCGAACCCGGGAACTCCGGATCAGTAGCCGAGCGCCTAACCACTGAGCCACCGGTGCGGTGCACAGTAGGCGATTGTATCCGGAACACGCATAGCCGAACGGAGGCAGCTATAGGTTTCGACTTGGGAAGGGCGCACAGCGTTCCACCGCCAATGAGCCTGGCCTCAGGCATTTACAGCAAGCGCTACTCTGGCGCCGTCTATGGAGAGCAACGCATACCTTACCGATGAGGTCATCTTTCAGTAGACGACGGCGCGCTCTACTCTGTTGCCTCGGGTCGCCGCTGGGCAACCTGCCTTCACGCTACCGTCCTACTGTTGTTGTTGTTGTTGCCTTCGTGACATGGCACATACCCACGACGGGGGATTGGCCAGGGTTCCGTGGGGAAACCCCATATAATAAGGTAAACTGGTGCCAAGCTTGGGTGAAATTTATGCCTTGGGTGAAATTAACAAGTAATTAAAAAGAAAAGGAAAAAAACACACTATATCGGGAGAGAATATCTGAGAATTAAATATATGAAAATACCCAAACGTTCTTTTAAATGCGAACATTTTGGAAAGAATTAGCCAGGGAATCTGCCGGTAGCTGTTACGCAATTGTGGAGGTATTCGCAAACTCGATGTAATGCAAAACCCCTGGCGCTCGCACCGAAAGAGAGGAGGAGGGAAACCGACAAAGTGTGTCCCAACTTTGTAATGGGAATTTTTATGTGTGCTCTCCTGTGATGTGCAAACCTCTGGCAAGAGAGTAAGAAATGCTCCAATGTTTTGACTTCACCACAAGCCGCACAAAGGTTTGCGGCACTGAACCCGCATCTACATAAGTAAAGATTTAAACGGGGAATCCTGCGCCGCACGAGTGTCATCGCTACCTCACACTGCCGGGATTTACACGCACGAGTGTTCCATGGGTACATCAGACGTTGGTAGTCAACAATAGAGAGCAAGGGATCGTTGCACGCGGCAGTTATAAACTGAAAACGCTGAAATTGAGCCATACCGAAAAGAGCAACATTACGGACGCTTCAGGCAACAGGTGCATTTAGAGCTGATTTTGCCAAAAAGTCTGCAGCTTCAGTCTGCGCACCTCTTTCACCCATCCAGGAAAAAAAAACTACAGTGAGCGTCTCAAAAAAGCGTTTCGTGTGGACTCCAGCGCCAACAAAACAGAGAGACAATCTTAGAGGAATATCACCTGAGAAACAATTGTGGGAATTTTCAAAGCGGCCAGCCCAAGAGCAACAAACTCTGCTAGAAATATGGTTGTGTATTCCGGGACTCTAACCGAAAAGCTCCACGAGAAAGACTCTGAAAAAATGCCAACCGCTTCCTTCTGCCCGGCCCCAGACGCATCTGTAGCAATCACAGTATGGTGCAGGAAATGGGCAAGGTGCTCAAAGAGGAGTCCAGTTAATGTCCTTGCAGGCAGATGCTTCGCATTAGGTGGGAAAATATAATTAAAAGCTATATCCACAGGGGACGCTGCCCAACCAACTCTGCATACAAAATTGAGATCCACACCAACGTTCGATAAAACGTTCTGAGTAAAAACAACTTGAGGGAATCGGAACCTTGGCCAATGAGGAGTGAGAAAGAGGGCTGGGTGCGAGACGAAAATAGGTGTAGCCGCGCCAGGAACCGGCTAAAATGGCCGCAAAAAAGTCCTGACAGCTAAAAGCTGAAAGCGGGACTTAATGTCGGGAATACGAGCCTCTAAGTACAGAACTGTGGTGGAAACAGATTGAGGGAGACCTAGGCACAGTCGCAGTGCGCGTCTTTCTAACCGCAGCAACGGATGAAGCTTATATTTAGGGGAGCCATAAAAGAGTATGCAGCCAAATTCTAAAATGGGTCTCCGCTATGCTCCTCGTGCTCTCTTCGCTATCGCCTTCTTTTTCCTCCACTGCACTCCGCACTCAGTTACGTCATTGACGACGAAGCACGCTGCTTAATCCGGGAACGGGCACCCGAGCGGCGTTCTAAATTGACAAAAGACAAAAGGTGTCACATAAATAAAAGAGATACTTGATTTACTAGACAAGGGTTACTAGCAGGTTCGCCCGAGTTTGGCAAAGCTTAGGATATCTCTGAGCTTTGGCGGTGCCCTGAGGTGAATGAACAAATGGTATCATGAGATAAAATTCATCCCTTGGCACACCTTAGGTTTCATGGGGTTGTGGGTCATTCCATGCAAAACGCACGAATGCTTGGGCTCGACCCCTTTCAATTTCGTTAAAAAATTTGTGGGTTTTTTAATGAACCATGAAAAGCAATTTCAATTTTGCCGTCATGTGACAACTCTTTGAATTTTTCAGACTAGAGCAAAACAAGGTCTGATGAAAAATTCACAATAAAGTGTTTATTTCTTTTCTCCTTTCAAGATTTTCGTGGACATTTTATATGAGCTTCATTTTTTACCACGTGTCAAGATACTACCTGCACAAGATTTTTATCGTTTTTTTTTTGTTCGTTTTCTTTAACCGCTAAATTTTTTTAAACCACTAAATTTAGCGCTTGTTTAAAGCGCTAAACTTCAGAACACTTTTTCAAAACTGTACGCGACATCCGTGAACAATATAAGACATTTCACTGGGTCACCATACCAAGTACCCCACGGAAAAATGTTTACACGGAAATTAATCTCAATATAACGTTCAAAAAAAAATGCCGAAGTCGCAAAAAGTGCATTGTGCTGCGCATTCAGACGAAAATATTGTATGAAGCGCTCCCTGCAAAAAAGCAAAATACTATTCCTCTAATACCTCCTTTTATTGTAATCTTGCGCGGCAATACAAGAGAGAAGACAAAGGTTGGAGTAGTAGTTGGATGTGTAGTCGCCATCACCATTGCCGAAGTAACAAAGGAGCTCGTTTTTTTACTACTACGCGCAGCGTACCACAGCCACCCTGCTTCTACTATCTGAGGGTGGCTTCTGAGCAGTAGTCGTGTAAGCCGCTGCCGACCAGTTTCAAAGAGGAAGATCGGATGATACCTCGACAGGGGATAACTGCTCTTTATGGAATTCTTCTGCTGCACCGGAGAAGCCGTTGCACAACTCGGGGGCAGTGCGACCTTCGTCGGCTCAGGCAGGAGGGCTGGTGGAAACAACAGCAAGCAGATGGTAGCCATGGCGAGATTCTGTTCTACCCAGGCGATGATATTCGCTTTTGTGGATGCCCCCTCCAGTCACTGGATTCCGTCCTCGCACCTTGAAGAGCACGGCTTTTGTAAACACAGAACGCGAGAAGCGGGGTGCCGGCTTCGCTCAAAGCGGATGTGCAACGCCTGAGCACGTGAGTGCAGGGAAAGAGAGTAGTCTGAAGAGCACCGAGGTTGTGTTCTGCAGTAAAGCGACAGTGCGGGGCAACCATGACTGACGCTGCGGCGCTCAACTAGAAATTTTGTTTTTCGACTAAACAAAACGAACTGCGTTAACAATTACTGAGCAAGAGTACAATAAAACGAGCTACTACAAGAACAGTATTTTGAATTTTTGCAGGGAGCACCTTAGTATATTATTTTCGCCTGAATAAGAAGAACAATGCACTTTTTACAACTTTGGAATTTTTTTTCTGAATAACAGTTTAATTCTAGTGTAGGCATTATTCCCATGTAGTACATGTTATGGCTAGCCAGTGAAAAGTGTTATAATGCTCACGAACGTCGCGTGGAATTTTAAGAAAGGTCCAAAATACAGCGCTTCAAACTAAAAAAAAATGAACTACAAAAACATAAAAACGTTGTGGACGTAATATCCTGACGCATAATAAAAAATTTATAATCTTATATTCGGTTTAAACAGCGCAAAAGACGCGGACGCGGAAGTAACACGCAAGACACACACAGCGCTGACTCTGAACTATGTTTATAGAGGAAATTTACATGTGTATTTACATATGGCTTGATGCGCGACAGGTGGAAAACAAATACAGTCTGCAAAAGAGAGCGAAGAAATAATTATTGCTAATCACGTTTCGCGCACTTATCCAAGTACGCCCGCTCTTTTCCTGATAGGGCAAGAGCAGGTGTGCTAACCAACACCTTACCAACACGCTAACCAACACAATTGCCCTCAAAAAGTTTGGAGGGCAAGAAACAAATAAACATTTTCTTGTTAATTTTTACGGAGACGTAGTTTTGAACTAGTCCGTAAAAAATTCAAAGGACCGTCACGTGACAGAAATATTTCTTTCCCGCTAAATAAGGAGGCGAGTTGCTTATCACGGTTCTATAAAAGAGACAAATTGTTTGAACGAAATCGACGAGTGTCGACCGCAAACTTTGGTGCGTTTGGCATGGATTGACCCTTATCATAGTCAATCTGGGGCTATCATCGCTTGGGCGTCATCTTATCGGCTTCATGGGTGGTCTAGAATTTACTGCTCACGTAATCACTCCGTTGGTTCCTCCTTATATTTGAGAATCATCCAACCGAGTTCGTTACCTGTGCAACTACAGAAAAAATATTGTGTACATTTATTACATTCTCTATGGTCTTTATCAACACCTAATAGTTTACAAGATTTGCACTGAATGTGCTTTAAAATAAAATGCAATTAGGACATTTCCCATTGTTCAGCCAGGGAACGCTACGATGGCTTTGACATCACGAAGAAATTCATCGGAGCGGAGCTTCCTTTTGCCACGTGACCTGGCAGACGGCGCACATGATTTGAACAGAGCGGTAGTACAATAAGCTTTGCGCAGTCAGGCGTAGACAGCGGTGACGCAGAGTCTACGGTGACGGCGGACGAGCGACTAAAAGTTGACGGCTTCTGGGCAGCTCGTTGCAGCTTCTTTCCTTTTAGCAAAACCTAAACACCTGTTCATTAGTTTAGCATAATAATAATAATACTATTAATAATAATAATTGGCATTTTTGGGAAAGGAAATGGCGCAGTATCTGTCTCGTATATCGTTGGACACCTGAACCGCGCCGTAAGGGAAGGGATACAGGAGGGAGTGAAAGAAGAAAGGAAGAGAGAGGTGCCGTAGTGGAGGGCTCCGGAATAATTTCGACCACCTGGGGATCTTTAACGTGCACTGACATCGCACAGACAAATTTGTGACAGGGGTGACAATAACCACACTTCCTCTTCGCGTCGGAGCAAAATAAATAAAGCTACGGAGAAACGACGATCTACCACTAGAAGTAGTAATTTATCCATTAATTTCACCGCTCCATATCCAAACCTCATAATAAGCCCGTTATCCTGTGATCATCCCGCTTGATGTTTTCGCCCTTTCATTGCCAGTTCAAGTGCGACATTGGGGCAATACGTATCGTGAATTTGCATAGTTTTTAAACTAAATCAAGGAAAATACGGTTTCTATAGATTAATCGCAGCATCACTACAGTCAGTTTTGTATTGTGGGAATGGCGGAAGTTAGTCCTGAGGGATAGCTCCCCTTCTGAATGTTTTTCAAACACATATCTGTAACGCTGACATGCTTAAACATTGCGCAGAACAGCAACACTAAAATGACAGGAGATTTGAGCAATTCACCTGTTATCTCGAACCGAGGTGCTAGCTGTTTCTCTGATGCCTATATTTATACGGACTTTACTTGGGCCGCTAAGTTATTTGACACAATTTTTCCAAAGCCTTAGAATACCTTAATCACAAAAAAACGTCTTCCAGATCAAACCTAACCAGCTATGCTGCAGTAAAAAGCGTTTATTTTAAACTTAAATTCACGTTCAAGACTGCTGAAATATTTTCTTATAGAAGGTGAAATACCTGATACCTGCATTGGCGGCAAATAGTGCAATACTAATAATTAATTTTGGGGGAAGGAAATGGCGCAGTATCTGTCTCATATGTCGGCGGACACCTGAACCACGCTAAGTTTTCAATTTTCAAGTATTTGATCATTGTGACAAATGATGTTTTCTTTTCATTTCTGCACGTTTCAAACATTTAAGTGAGGGAACGTACGTAGTCGCTTCTCTTTTCACAGTTTTTCTCACTGGTGCAAGATGTAATCTCGTTAACTCTTTCACCACATCTGAGTTTGGCAGTGAAAGGGCCTTGTATCCAATGTCTGCGACATTCCATGACGTGAGTGATGCTGCTGCGAAGAAGGAAACGTTCCTTTTTATGAGCACGTTCAACCACAGTCTTAGGAATCACAAGCCACCGCTCATCCACAGTCGCGCAGATTAGCGCCTCGGAGACAACCCTCACAACGACTCACAGTGGTGTGGTGGCTTTCAGTGTACCATTCTGAGCCGAAGCTACCATGGAAACTCCCGGTTCAGAAGAAACGGAGGGTTCGGTGGGTCTTACCCTTATACTCTCGTAGCCATAGTATCACGTTTTTTCACAGACGCGAAGAGCGCTGAAACTCTTCATCGGTCATCACTGAAACCTAAGAGTGGGGATGTTCCTGGCGTTCATGCCTGGTGAAAAATTCCTGGCGTAAAATTTCTGACGTTAACGCTGTACCCGCTCAGCTCCTGAGTGGCAACGGCGTTTTCATCGTGGAATGCTAATGAAATTTGATTGTTTTAATATTTGTCGTCTGCATGCTCCGTGGGTTGACAATATTTGTGAATGGCTGATACAGTTACACGTCGCGGCTTTTGCTCACCCGGAATTATGGAAACGTAAAATTTTCGGCATCGCTATCTGCTCTTTGGGAGCCTAAAGCGGCGCACCACCACAAAGGAAGTTTGAATTTCATGGAGAGCTAATATTGTTGTGGCATTCTTGGGGACACTGCAACATTCAAAACAGCACAGACAAAGAAGGGACGAAATGAATTTGTGCAAAAGGATTGTGCCAGTCAGGCGGAAAAGTCCGTCGAAGAACAGACAAATAAGCACGCTCCTTCGTAAAAGGAATTCGAGCAGCCAATTGGTAATGCACTTCAAAACATGAAAAAAAATAGACGCGTGTACAGCCAGTGTCCGCAATGTGCAAATAGTCTAAAAGAGTTTTGACGGGATAACTCTGGAGATCTTGTAAGCTTGGGCCACCCGCGGGTTCGGAGAATAGTGTGTGACCAGAGCATCTATCTTTATTGCAAAAAGTAGCTCTTTTGGGCGCTAGTTCTGGCAAGATGTAGAGATTGTATGGGGTCACTCTGCGCCGAGCCGGCCGGGAAGGCGAGCTTCCGGGTCAGCTACACTAAGCGTCAATCGTACACGACATGTTTCCCCAACCTGTGGCGCAGAGTCGCAGCAGCTACGGCAGTCTCGGACGAAATAGACAACAGCAGAGGCCGCTAGTAAATAGTTTATTGTCGTAACGCGAGGTAAACACTGCGGAAGAAGGTTCTATACGATAAAATTGAGGTTCGATAGCTCACCAAGTCGACGTTGCCGACCGGCATCTGGTCCAGGGGTCGGCGGGCAGAAAAGGGGTTCCTCGGGGCAGGCCAGCAGGAGGCCAGCTGCAAGCGAGGGGTTTCCCGCCGCGAGCTCCCCTTTTAACCTCTCGCTGATTCCCTAAGTGGCCATTCCCTAAGGACGGTCCGTGAGTGATGCGTTGTATTCGTAGAACAGAGTGACAAATGTGCCTCCCCCTTTCCGACACTCTGCTCACTTCCGACCACAAGGGGTGCGCTGCCCTTCCCTGCACGGTAGAGCAGTGTTCTACCCCTACAGCCTTCTCTCTGGGCTCTCAGCGGCGATTGCCCGCTCGAATCCTGGGTGTCGGGCCGGCGCGGGTGGCCGTTCACGGTCTCCACCCGCTCGCGCGGAGTGTTCATGGTCGTAACGTGAGGTAAATCACACTGTGGAAGAATGTTGTATCCGATAAAATTGGTGTTTGGCAGCTCACCAAGTAGTTGTTGTCGACCGGCGTTGGGTCCGGGGGTCGGCGAGCATAAAAGGGGTTCCTCGGGGCAGGTCAACACGAGGCCAGCAGAGAGCGACGGGTTTCTCGCCGTGAGCTCCCCTTTTAACCGCTCGGGCATTCCCTAAGTGGCCGGTGCGTTGACGTGACGTCACGCAATTGTTGAGAACAGGGAGAGCATGCAAGAATGCCTTCTCTCCACTTTCCCAGTGACGAGCGCGCGGGGTCTCGTGACTATGGCGCGTTCGCCGCTGGCGCGGGGGACGATGTGGTTACCAGTGTATCACACAATTGAAATGCTCTTTAATTCCTTGATGTATAAGAGGGCGGGACTTTTGAATAGAATATCAGCTGTCAGAGTTTCATCGCTTCCTTCTTAGTTCCTTCTTTGTCGCTTTTCTCTTCAGTGCTGCAGAATTCTCAAACTTCCTGGGGTTCTCTGTGCAGAATGGCACATGGCCTATTGATTCTAGAATGAGAAACGGTTCATGTTAGCGCCAGGAAGGCACTTCAGATGTCGGCCGTCGACTATTTTTCCAGCTTTGCAGCGAAAATTTATCCTGGTAGGTCCTGCTCGAAGTTAAGAAAAGCAAAGCTGCTTCTAGGCCTATAGAAGCTGCTCATGCAGCTTTTGCATGGCCATTGCTACCCAATAGTCGGACTGACGGAGCCATCTTGACCTGTTTAGATAACTAGATGTTTACAAAGGCGTGACTGACGAGCCTTAAACGCATGATAAAGCAGCACTAAGAGAGCACAAAGGAGTGCATAAACCCTCGTTTCAGCTGTCGCTGTGGCCTCATTCCTAAAACGTTTTTTTTTTTCTGACGCTTAGTTTTTAAACTATATGCGCCATAAAAGCAGATGTGCTCCCATTGCTTAGTCTGCGGTTGCCGAGAGTCGAACTGAAACACCACAGGCGCTTTCAAATCCACCACATAAATCTTATGACAACTCCCTGCTGTAACTAGTGTTTCCCTCCGCACACAAAGACACGAATGAAATCAAGTGTCCTCGTTAGCGAAATCTTGCTCTAGTGCTGATGACTCAACAACCTGTTCTACATCCGTTCAGCCTGCTTTTTTTTTCTTATCTGTCTGACATCTGCCGGTACTCAACATTTTTTTTTTCAAAACTCTCCACATTTTTAGAGGAAGTCTACGTCAACAGCAGCTGTTCTCGGAAACCGGACATGCAGCTGGCGCGTGGGTACATGCCTCTGATACAGAGTGAGAGCCCAGAATTCAGTGCAACACGTGCCTGCTCACAACGTACGTTTTCCTCGTTGAAGAAATCCCGTGGGTTATCCCCGTAAAGAGAGAGGTGCAGCACTGCAGAGGGGTAAACTTTCAGGGCACCTGTACATTTATAACAAAGCGAACTGCAGCTGCTGGCAATGTATTGTGGCGTCGCTAACTGAACTTGATAGCTGTTTGTTCAGTGCTGACACTGAAAGTTTGCCTTTTGAAGCCGTGGCTACACCTTTCCAAAGCTTCCCAACAGAGTGGTTTCTAACAATAAGCCAGCAGCCAGCGTCACTGCGAGCAACTCGCACGAAGTCTCCATCTGCAGAAGTAAGCCGTTCGAGAGGGCAGGATATACCTAAAAAAGTAAAGCCTACAAAACTTTCCAGCTGTACAAAGCAGGGAATTGCGGTCATGAATGCCACAAATGGATGCCAGCACAAGAAACCATTGCTAGAAGCATGTAGCGCAGATCTGATACACGAATCGGAAGTGGAAAACCTCGAACCTCCGCCAAGGTCAGCTTGTCTGAATTGGCACGTGAGTGTGACGGTGGTGACCATCGATGACATCGAGCGGCTTGCCCACGTTAAATTACCTCCGAAGGTAAAAACCTTCTACCAAGACGGCGCCGACCAGCAGCAGACCTTGGCTGAAAATCTTCATGCATATAAAAGGTACGTAAGCGGCCAAAATGCTCCTTACCGTGGCGACTTTTGCTCACGCTCCAGGCTTTTATCAATTGATATCGCTTTTCCTTTTCGATGCTGTTAACTGCAGGACTTATTTTAAAATCGATAGAAAAGAAGCACTGATGTATTGGTTAGTTAACTAAAAAAGTGTCTGCTTCTTAACAAAAGAACTTATAGCTAGTTTGCCTTATCAATTCAGTTTGACGCGTGTATGCTGTAACACGCGTAAAACTAAACGACTAAATTAAGAAAAATATGAGTGTATAATTGACGAATCATTGAATTGAGACAATTGAAAAATAAAAATGCGTTCAAAGGCGTAAAACTGTTCAGAATGGAAAGGCCAACACACTAGGCTTTCATGTCATAACCTTAAAACAGAGCTTAAGTGTCTTCTCTAATTTTTACTTGTGTTCTAATGTGATAAGCTTTCATGTGATCAGTAATATTGCTTGTTATATGCTTAATTTTCCTCCCTGATTGCATGCTACAGTCCCGGCAGGTTACAAAAAAACGTAACATGAGAGACTGCTCATCTAGGTTTTAGTATTTGCATAAAAAGCAAAATAAAAAACAACAAATGTAGTGTCAGTGACCCGAGTAAGCGTGTGCATATTTTACTTTTTTTTTCTCCCCCGAAAGCATAAGCCTAAAAATATCATTCACTATCGTTCAACACAGCTTTCATCACTATAAGTCGGGTTGGTGGATTTTATTCTCTCATCAAAAGAACACAAAACTGAGCGGATCTGCGTTCACTCTTGCATTCAGCAGCGCGAAAAACGAGAAGATGAGGCAAAGTGGTGACACACAGAGGCGGTGTCATGAATTTGTATGGGTCGCTAAAAGTATAACTGTCCAAAAACTTTATATTTGGAGTGCGAAATACCACAGAAAAGCACATTCGGCGGCATACTCTCATTTGGCTGAGGTGTCACATTGATTGCTTGTTGTCAAGTTCATTCCTAGCGCAGTATCATCCCAAGCAGCACAAGTGATTGGCCCAACATTGGAACCGTATTGGCAAAGGCCGGCCCTACAAAGGGCCAGGATGGGACCATCCTGGTGCAATATTGGGCCGATGACCTGTGCTGCTTGGGATGTGCAAATTTCTTTCATTCCTGAACCAGCGGGTGGAAATTTTACGAGCCACCACACGACAACCATTTCAGGATTCCAATTAACGTTTGCCAAAAAGGTGTGACCAATATTTTTTTCGTTCCACACATGAGGCTGAGACTCCTGCCACGTGTTCTGCGGAACGTTGCCACCATAAACACCGATGTCACGTTGTTGGGACGGCGGGTTTCCATGCCGGTGGGAATATCTCCGGCAGCACTGCAAAAACTGGCCCATCCTGACGGAGAAGCGGCCACAGCTCGAGGTGAGGGACAAAAAAACATTACGGGAAAGGCTGAAGAATGGCGTTTTAAAGTGTCCCAGCCCATGCCATCAGATATAGCATAATAAATTATAATTCAAAATGAAACAACCAGGATTTAATAACAATAATAATAATTGTTTTTTGGGGGAAAGGAAATGGCGCAGTATCTGTCTCATATATCGGCGGACACCTGAACCGCACCGTAAGGGAAGGGACAAAGGTCAGAGTGAAAGAAGAAAGGAGAAAAGAGGTGCCGTAGTGGAGGGCTCCGGAATAATTTCGACCACCTGGGGATCTTTAACGTGCACCGACATCGCACAGCACATGGGCGCCTTAGCGTTTTGCCTCCATAAAAACGCAGCTGCCGCGGTCGCGTTCGAACCCGGGAACTCCGAATCAGTAGCCGAGCGCCCTGATTCGGGGTTCCCGGGTTCGAACTCGACTCGAAATAAAAAATTTGCATGAGAGAAAAATAAAGCGGCTTCCACATGGAGCAGCTATAGAAGCAGGATTGGAACACAAAGCAGCGGTCGTACCCAACAGTTTTGGACAAAAGCCTTTTTGAGAGAGAAACCGTTCATGAACGGAATTTTTTGATATAATCGAACATTTCACTGTGACAATAATATATCAGAACATCACCCAGCAGCAGTCCTGTATTTTTTCTCTATTAACGTTTTTCATATCATCAAAAGCGTTCTCCGTTGGTGTTCTATGGCTGTGTTGGCTCTTTTATGCGATCGATTAAAACACACAAAAAATGTTGCTACATACCAGAAGAATGAAACATTAACTTCAATATTTCCATAAGAGTATCTTATAATTTTTCAATTTTCAAAATTTTTGTCCTAGAACGTTCCACGTGTAACTGGTGCGCCACCGCCCTGCCATGGCAGGTGCTGCCACGGGGGTGTTAGTGCGATCCAGGTTACTCTTCCTGAATTACCTCGCGTTATTAATCATTAATTTAACCGGATCCTGCCAGGTTGCATGTGGCCGCAATATTTTTTTTTAGTACCACCGAGTGTCTCCACACAAACACACACAAGCAAGCACACACGCACGCAAGCACACACATACGCGCGGATTTTCACTTAATGAGGCAAATAAGGCTTTCGGCTTCAATAACACAACAATTACATTTCACTGTATTCATGGAGGACAGAAAAATAGCGTTGATTCCTCAGTTTCAGGTGTGAACATACTAAACACGCTATTTCTTTCGCTCGCTCGTCTGGTGTTTGTAATAGTGTGCACGGGTTTTTAGTTCGCCGAAAATTGGAGCCAAGAGTTTGATACTTGAACTGCATACCGCTACTACGACGACAACACTCGAGGAAAGACAAGTGCTGTTTGTGTTGTTCCTTGCACTGTCCTTGTCTTAGGCCGGCAGTTCAGTACGTATCGCCTTCATCAACGTAAAAAATGAACAACGGCAGAGTGCAGAAAATCTCCAGCATTTTCAGGTTACTAGATGAACACAATATTTTTCACTTCCTCTAAGAAACCACGCCTGTCACAATATAGGCCAGCTCAGACAACTGTGTTCAAAACATTAGAATTTTCGCGCGGCATATGTAAGCCAACTGTATGCATCACTGTACATTTCTACTGCGCATTTACGAGATTTTGTCGAATGAGAAGCCATAATATATATTTATTTCAACGCTGACTGAATATGCACCTAGATCAAAGCTGAGTGAGTTTTTGCAAAAATGTTTTCAACGCCTTAAAAGCTAAAATACGCATTTCTTTATAAAAAAAAAACTGTACCTCCATTACTGAACTTTTTTGTGTTCTTAAAACATTACAAAATACCTTGTTTCTATTAAAAAGGAAGGTTTTTGCAGTTTAATATCTTAACTTTACCCTGGAACCCTAGCATCTTTCCCCATTCAATGGGTCCATATGAACATTACCATAAATATTAACAAAACGCTTCATTATACGCGCCATTGAGTAATAAATATTTTTTCTTGCGTAGTAGGGCTTCAATAAGTGCACTGAAATTGTGAGACAAGCTTAGTGTAATTTTTTTGTAAGTGCTCCTAAAGTATAAACTGCTCACGTAGGTATTTCAAAGCTACACTGCCTGGTGGACCTATGTGCAGTCCGCGATAAAAGTTCTCGTTCAGTCCTTTCGGCACTACCTTAATGAAAAGCTACCCTGCAGTTTAAGAGCTCGTCTGAGCGAAAACACAGTGTTTCTTCATTGTGGCGCGAACTTTGGTAGTAAAATCAGCTCGAACTTCGGGAATGTCCTGTCAGCCTCGTCTCATATGCCCTGTTTTATTTTTGCGGAATTTCGTGCTTAGCATAAACCGCTGACCAACTAGACCAGTCACAACTACTGGCAAGGCTTATTTCTTTTGCCTGTATTGTTTGGCTGTATCTCTCTTAAGCGTTACGGGCCCCGTTGTCATGAAAATGCGGCGTCCGCGTTGTCGGCGTTGCGGGCGAAAAATCACGAGCATGACTCTGGCATGTGGTGCCCTGAAAACAACGTTGGAGACAGGTGGCCCACCTAGGTCACATGGCCTTGCATAGTCATCGCAACGTCCCCACCGAATAGCGAGCAAACTTCCCACCGTGGCAGTTGCAAGTGCATTGCTGTCTGGTCGCTCGGGAAGGGCGACCTGGGCCGCACAAAGCCCACCGCTGGGAGCTTCTGCCATCGCAGGGCAGTGCCTCTTCTCTTAACTGCTGCACCACTGTCCCAGGAGTGGTATGAGGACTCCCAGAGATCTGCGAATGTAGAGAATGACCTTCTCCCTACATAGCGATTAAGCTGGTACGCTATCGCGTCATGCCCTTGAGGGGTGCTTAAGTGTCCCCTCCAATTTTTGGCTTGTTTATTAAAAGCAAGGCAAAGTTCAAGTTGCATTTTCTTTCGACATTAATGTTTTCTCTAGCCTAAATCTCCAAATGCCGAGGGCTGTTTCATGGCACCCGCGTTCCCCTGTGCTTGAAACTAGCAGCTATGTGAGCGTTTCTTTAACAATGTTTAGAAGTAAGCGCTGCAATAGTGCTTTCGAATTTTATGCTTTCGTTCGAGTACAGCTGCGACCAGCATGATATCTCGCCGATGCCTCTCCGAGAATACCATCCAAGCGTAGTTCTTCATATGCGCAAGCAGAGCAAAAACTAAAAAAAGCGAAGGTACACAAGAGCAGTACCGGCGCTAGACGTCTACCGCAGGGCCCGTACTGTCGTTTCCTGTTCTTATCGGCAATAAAATATCTGTGACCAGCTGGCCACGCTCTAACTTCAGAGTCGGAGGCCACACATGCAACAATGTTTCTAAGTTGCGGTTCCTTATCAGTCGCCTTCTCTGCGCCTTCCAGCTGCAGCAAACGCCAACACCGTGATGGCTCTCAGCGCACTCAGCACTACGTCCATGGAAGACGTGGCGATAGCTGCTCCCGGAGGCCTTCGCTGGATGCAAATGGAAATATTCAAGGACCGCTCGGTGACGACTGACTTGGTACGGCGTGCCGAGGCGCTCGGCTACGCAGCCATTGTTCTCACCGTCGACATGCCCGTTTTTGGCCAGCGCGTCGCCAGCATCAAGAACAACATGACGTACCCCGAACATCTCACGTTAGTATGCACCATTAGTGCCGTCAGCACAGCGAAGAAAAGGGGGGGGGGGGTGAGAGTGACTGAAAACTCTTTTGTTTGATGGTGAGAAAGCAGGATCGGGTTTCGCCTAGCCGAGCAGCATCGGTGATTTCACCTTGTCTCCACCAAGGGTTGCTGAACTTCATGACCGCGACCTTTTTTTTATTGAAGGTGTCAGTAACGGACACTTAAACAGCTGCAGGATTCAGGATGAGCTAGACTATAATGGGTACATCTTGTACGTTATGGTGGTAGGAGAGCAATCCTGTGCGCGCAAGCGCCAAGGCCGTGAGGAACAAAGGCGCAACAGAGTTGCACTATGATGTCCAGCTTACCATTATTTTTGTTTCTTAAAACCCACATCGCGCTTATTCAATGCTTCTCATGTAATAACCTCCTATGCCTACACTATGTTGAAGTCACGAACCCGACGGTCGTCTGCCCCAGCAGCCACGGCTCGCGGTGTTCCGGCTCCGCATCCCTGAATGTCACGCAGGTTGTAAGAAGTAAAATTTTTACTTTTATATCATCACCAAACTGCAGATGCCGCATTTCAGGTCATCAAAATATCTCAAATGTGTCGCAAAAAAAATTCGACTCGTCTACTACAGGCGCTTCAATCACGGCGCAGCAAATGGGAGGCAACTCATCGTCTCCTTGGCGTTCCTTAGCTATATATACGGAGCACTAAACCGATCGAAGGTGTTCGTGTTGTAATGCTTGAAGTAAGCTGTGGGGCCATCACTGTGAAGTGTTTCATGATGCCACAAGTCTTTCTTTCCGCCGAAGTGTCACATTAGTAGCAGCACGAAATATCGCACAAAAAGCTGCATGCAGACATCATATTCCGTTATACCCTCTGTCACTCAGTCACTCAGCTCCTCTTGGATGAAAATCAGTCTGACAAACTACGAAAACCTTCTTTACAGCATTTCATAGTACTTTGTTCTAGAACACCCTTGGCTTTTTGCGTTGCTTCGTTGAAATAGCTTTTTAAATTTCGACCACATGAAGGCGGACGCCTCTTAAGTGCAAATATTCACAGTACAGAATCACGCTGCTTACGAGGCGCATCCAAGGCATCATTGCAGCATTTGTCTGTGATGCAGTTCAAGCGTTATATGTATGTGACTTTTTTTGGCAACGTCACGCAGTGCATAATGTGTGCTTGTCAGAAGAATCGCGCGTACTCGGTGTAAGCCATAGTAACGAAATCGTTCCACGGGCAACAGACTTCTCTTGAATGACGCCGTTCAGCACCCTGCGAGGGGTGTTTTTAGGAGTTCTTTTCGTTCCTCACCCTACCAGTCTTGGCAAAACCATCACTCACAAAATTTCGACGATCTGAGTTAGCCGTCCCATGCTTTATGGTCGTTTAGGATGGTCTTAGCTGCTTAACACTCCAAGCTCAAGCCTGCAAGTATGTTACCAATTTTGACTCTTACATGCTCATCTCAATTGAGAAGACTTAGTACGTGTTTCACTGGTTCATATTATGCCAATGTAATCGAAACCAGCTGATATATTTGCCACTTGACTCTCACATTACCTTTATATAATAGGTCATTAGATGCCACACGCACCTTACTTTGAGCTCGAACCCGTCCGATTTGTTCCATAAAATTTCTGGGTATTTACTGACCTTTCAACGATAATAACTTTGGGGGAGAAAATTTCCCATTCACATGACAGCCTTTTGACTCTTTCAGACGAGTCCAAAAATAGCTCTCATTAAAAATTTACAATAATCCAATACTTTTCTTTCACGCAGGAAACAATTTTATAGATAATTGCGCTTTTGTATCGCACAGAGATAAATTTTCCGCGCCAATTTTTGTGCGTTGTTTTCGTTCATTATTTTTGCCTAACCTTCAACGTTTTTGCTATTTTTTAAAAAACGTTTAAGCAAAATTTATGAGTGACATAAAATCTTCCAGCTGCTCTATAATGTACTATCTCATTAAAATGTTTAAACAGGAATACAACGAAATACGCTTCAGAAAAAAATGTTGAACTTACAAAAACGTCCCTTCATTCTGTATTTGGAATGAGTGCTGCATTGTGTCGGCTTTATTAGCCGAATAACTGCTCTTACAAAATTTGGGAAGCCGACGAATTGCATCGGCTCCGGCTGAAGGGTGAGTGGGAGAAGGAGAGAGCAATTGCGCAGGGGTGCCGAGGCGCCGGATACCTGAGGCGATCATATTCGCTTTTCTCGATGCCCTCTCGAGTTTTCTTGATGCTACTCTCGTGTACCACATATTGTGAAAACACAACTTTGAATACTGAGTGGCACGTGTTTTGCAGTGCAGTGGCAGTACGGGGAAGCCATGGCCGGTGGTGCGGGCGCTCAACCTGAATAATTTTTTTTCCACCTGAACAAAAAAAAGGCCCCGATAAAAATCTCTGAACGAAATTTCAATTAAACTGGCTGTCAGTCAGGCCTCGTTCTATATTTTGCTATGAACACCTCTGTATGAAATTTGTGGCCGAAGATATGAAAAAACACACGTTTTTTTAAGCTCGAGATTTTTTTTCTTAAATGCATCTTGCTGTATTCTATTTCAAACTTTTTAATGAGATAGTATATGTAATAGACAGCCGCTGAATAATTTCAAAGTGCTCATGAATGTCGGTTAAAGGTTTTTAAACAAAAAACAAAAACGGTGCATTTCGGGCGAAAAATTATGAACTAAACACGCAACAAAAAACAACAAGAAAATTATGAAAAATTTTTCCTGCGCAATACAAAACTACAATGTATGTGCATTATCTATAGAAACGTTTCAACTGTTAAAGTAAAATATTTGATTTTCGTAAATTTTTGAGGACACCTACTTTTGCATTAATCTGGAGGATCCAAAACGCAGTCACATGACCAGGAAATTCTTTAGCCCTGAGAGTTGTACAGGGTAATAAAATTTGATGGTGCAATAAGGAGCCAAAGATTTTGTGGAAGAAAGTTGACGGGGTTGAACGGAAACTGGTGGATTTGGCATGCAATGACCCTGCTACTAATTTGTATTCAAGCTTGCCGGCCAAATCTGCAAAGAATCAAAAAGAATATCTCTTCTGGGGCAGGCTGCATAGTTATGAACCGCAAGACTGCACCTAAAATATGCACTCGCGTCTCATTACTACTGCTGCTATGCCACAGTTCTCATTTGTATTGAATGAATATTGTTCGCGACAAACACAACCAACGGTCATTATGTATCGAACGTTAATTTGCTAGCCAATTTACTAAATTTCACTCGCTGTAGCAGCCATTCAAAACGTCTGAACTGCTCTACCTGCACTGTTGCTCATTTCCATGTTTACTTGCGCTCACTGGCATGGCCCGCATAGTTGACCTGCGGTATTTTATAGTATAGTACGTCACCCACGTGCTATACTGAAAACTCTCGGAGCAGTCCTTATTGCCACTGGTTGGAATGGCGTTTTTGTTTTTTGACGAAGAGAATGATTGGAAATGGTGATGAACACAGACAAAGGAAGACAAGGTCGACCCGCAATCCTTACAATGTGTTTTTTTTTTATTTTAGCGCAGTGGAACAATGAATTCAAGTAAATAACGAAACAAGTCCTTTTTTTGTTCACCAGTTTGGCTAACTTCAATGGAACAAACTACAGCCACCTCAGGCAGCTCAAGGAGTCCTGCCTGGAAGGCCTAAGGCAGTCGTTCGACAGATCCCTAACTTGGGACGCGCTTGTGTGGCTGCGAAGCATCACTAAGCTTCCTGTGGTGGTGAAGGGAATTCTCACGGGTGAGTGAAACTCTATGCTTGAAAATACAAATATCTGGCACTTAGCTCAGGAGAGTAATGAACTTCGAGAAGTCTATTTTTGGAGAAAAGCATGATAAGACATGCTTTTTCATTCTCGAAGCGCCTGCATGCCGGCTTATCCCCCCTTTTTTTGGGACGCGAGAGGCGACTCGATTCACTGGCAAGCTTCAAGATACGCGCAGCTACTTCTACGATAATCAATACTTTAGTAGAAGCTTTCCGCGCCTTATATTGAAATTTCTTCGTGACCTTTAATTCCAGCACGGCCGATAACTGCGGGAATTGTGATCATCGACGGCTGTGGAGCAAATTTGCTGCTATCGTCGCCGCCGAGTTGTAGCTGTTTGCGGACACAGGTTCCCTCAATAAAGCTTTATTTGCAAGCTTTCACCTTCCATTTGCCTGCCTCCGTGTTGTCGTAGAAATACGGTGACAATACTGTGATGAAATTTTTCTCCAGAGTCCCTTTTCGTTAAGCTTAACTCAGCAAGATGTTGTGATATCCGAGTGCAGGCCTTTCCAGTAAAAGTGTTTGAACTAACGATAGCACTTGTCGCTCTAAATGAACCGTGCCTGCCATCAAAAGAGAGCTGTGCCTATGTTTCATCGGTTTCGAGGTAGAACTCCATTCCCAAGAAGCATCATGTGGACTCAAATAAATCCTGTCCTTGTTGGGGACGAACTTTCGGTCGTCGGCGGCTATCTCATTCGCAGGACTGAAGAAAGGCTCTATATTGAGAGATAACAGCTGCTTACTAAGTCAGTATTATTATGCCGCACTAAGTGTCGTTTGCTGAAGCGTTCTCGTCGTGAACACCCTGAAAGAGAGCTTTGTCCTGAATTTTCATCGTAAACAGATGAGGGGCACTTTTCTGTGAAGACTTGCGTTAATTCTTCGTTGCTCTTCTGCGATAGATACATAAGTTTCGTCGGCGGTGCCGTTGCAGTATTCTATGAGCGAAACATAGCTTGTCTTTTCACTCACGGGTAACCTGAAGAAAGAGGCTGCAGTAAGGCTTCAACAACATTCTTGAATGGTGTCTAGGCACGTTATGAAATTTACGTTATTATTATTACCACAATATTTTGACATAACTCTCCTCACTCCTCATTTCAGATTTCATTAAACCTTTATGACTACGCCCACTTTTCCATTGCAGACGATAACCCAGGGGAACAAAAGTAATCAAAATCGCAGGAAGGAGCTGAGGGGAGGCATTATTAGCTGCAAGTTTTTTTTCATATTTTTACTCAATGAGCCAATTCAAAGTTGGTTATTTAGCGCGCGGCTCCACGCACCCGCCTCGGTGGCTTAGCGCCTGTGGTGTTCGGGTGACAGGCTGAACACCGTGGGATCCGATCCCAGCGGCTCAGCCGCATTGCGATGGAGATTAAATGCAAAAACTACCGTGGGCTCCGTGATGTTAGCGCTCATTAAAGAACCCCATGTGCCCTAAATTAACATGAATCCTTCAACTATGCTGCCTCTCATAAACCGTGTGCCTCTTTGGGACGCTATACTGCAAATATCACACCCTACCATTGCTCCAGGCTGCAAGGGTTCAGGTATCGATTAGGTACGCCAGTCAAGTTTTGTTTATTTCCTCTAAAGTATTGCTGGGTAAGCTGAAGAACAACTCTTCCTCGACCTTACGTAAAAGAGCGCTCTGTCCTTTTACGAACGTCTTCGCTGTTCGAAACAAAACTCGTACACTACAGCACACCATTGCTTTCTTCGTTCTTTTTTTTATAATTTATATTCACATATTGTAGAGGAGGCCGATATGAAAGCTTGAGAAGCCATCGACCACCTTTTCTTTTCAGACAGCGCCAAGGGGGAGCATTGCATACAAAAAACATTGCGAAGCTTCAGAAGTGAACTAAGCACACAAATAATTAGCATGGAATGTACTGAGGTTGCTTTTCCCTTAAAAAATAACGTAAAGCAGACCGAGTCAGAGCCACTGAAAGCAAACATAAATGAATAATTCGTGAAATAATGCTCAAGTGTAGAAGCGTAGGAAGGATAAGTTCTTAGAGGTTCTTATCCCGGACATCAACGTCTATTTCGTTTTGGGATGATACTAATGGGGCAGATTATTATTAAATATTCGATTGCTACAATTTGTCCTATGTCTTGTCATCTTCAACATTTGTGTGCGTCATGCACTCTAGGTGGGTATATCTTGGCGCAAGCTGGCGATTTTCTCTAGCATAAAAACATGTTTCTTTTTACCTTGCGAGTCTAAGTGCAAAGTTCGTGATTTTTTATATGCGATACTTTTAAAAAAAAAGGCTTATGCATTGAGTGTAAGACACATTAGCCTTAATACGCAGTGTACTTTTCAGCATGTTAAATATATATTGTAAGGTTTGACTAAATTTTTGTCCCTCATACTGTTATGCGAAGAAAATAATGCATTAAACTGCAACATTGTGAATGAAGTTCGTAAAGTCGGTCTGTTCCGACTGAGTATGCCGACTGTACTACTGAGTTTTTCTAGGGACTGCCACTGATTATTCCTCCTGCTGTAAATTACTCCAGAAGGTTACACCAAAAATTTTGATTGTGTTCATCACACCTTTAAAATGCAAAGGCTCGAAATCTATTTACTTATATTGCGCGATATCTGAACCTTTAGTCCAAAGATTACAGCTTTAAATAGAGTTATTGAAATTCACCGGCAGACTATTTTTCCTTGACGAAAAGAAATCTTAACAAGTAGTTCATTTCACATTCTCATCCATTCTTCGTAACTGGAGGATAATAACAATATATTTTTGTCATCCGCATACACTATATATTACGCTGGTTGATACACACACACAACATCATTAGCAGAAAAGTTAGGAAGCAGCGGCCTGAGAATACTTGCCTGCGGCATGCCTGCAATAATTTCTCTGGTGAGCGATTTTATTGCATTCACAAGACTAATTCTTTCTTTTTTTGACATAGCAGGATAGTACTTATGCCATACCATTCTCGTTTATCAAGCAGAATAATTCCACCAGATGGCCCCAGGCAGCACCAAAAGGCAAGGAGGTTAAAGGGAGACTGAGGCGGTTTGCAAATCTGCTAACCTTCTAGGCTTTTGAAGTATACTCATTGTTGATCATGCTCATGAAGTTATTTTTTCAGTTGTTGCAAAAGCACCGCCACAATCACAGATTGAATGCGCGCCGTTCAAATCTCCCGCGTCCCTAGAGAGCGCAGGAGAGGAGAACAGCAGAGAGGAAAACCTTCTCCTTGTCGACCCGTGTGACGTCATTTTGAGGAGCCGGAGACCGTCCGAGTCACCCGAACGTGCTTTCAGCGCGCGTTGTTCCTCGTGTTGCCTGCGTTGTGGTCGTAATCCCAAAGTGTTTCAGCCAAGTTTTGAGCATCCGACCACGTGCAGCCGATCTAACATGAGGTACTGCAGTGCTTTCGGGTGTACGAGCACCTACGGCCGCGACGATGTCGTCTTCCACACTTTCCCGAAAGATCAAAAGCTCGCAGCGCAGTGGGTCGTTGATGTGAAGAGGGAGAATTTCAAGCCGACCAAAGCAAGCGTACTCTGTTCGAAGCACTTTCGTGACAGCGACTACGTGCAGAGCTTGTCCCTAATGCGATCGCTAGTGGTTTCTGTCAAAGGGGCACGGCTGAACCATGACGCGGTTCCTTCACTATTTTTGCACAAAAGAAGCAGGCCACCACCGCCAAGAAGTGCATTTGCTAAAAGAAGGAAACATGAGGTGAGTGCTTCTACTTCCGATTTTAAATTCATTACTCTGCGGCAATTCTGGTCTCATTTGCGTGTGGAGCTTTGCATGAAGCGTTGACCGCGAGTAGCCCACGCGGAGAGCGATCCCGCGATGGTACGGGCACAGCGCCGCGCGGCGGTACTCGGCTTTCCTTTTCTCGCGCAAGGGGATATGCTATAGAGACCCCTGCGCTAAACGTCACTTAACTCATCAATGAAACACTGCGGATGATTCCTCGTGTGCAGACGGGACGGGCAATTATAATGGTAATGGTCCTGCGCATGCGCACTGGCACCTAGCTATTCCCCTATGTCCCTAACCGATAGCTTCACACTTTTTAAATCTGTCCAATTCCGATGTGGTTATGCAAATGCGATAAGTCGGCAGGCGTCATGGCATTCTTACGAGGTAAACGTACATTTCGATGATCACCAAACAGCCGAGAACGACTTCACATACGCGGTTTTCTTGCTTTGAGAGAAAAATTTTCAGTAAAGAGCAATTGAGTAATCCAGTACGCTTTTTATCTTTTCAGGTCCTTGCAGAACTGCTTGGAGAAGGATCAAGCTTGGAAAAACTTGATCCAAAATTGGGCAGTCCCTCTGGTAGCCCAACAGGTAATGACGCTACATTCAGTCTGAACATTTAGTTGTGCATGCCTATATTGTGCATCAAATCATGTCTCAGTCTGTGTTGTAGATGTCACAACAGAAGCTGGAGCAGATCTCTGTGCAATGCGACATGAAAACTTCGGCGTGCAAAAATCAGTAAGTATCCTCGCTCTCACTGGTAATGACCAATCTTCAGCAAGCAGAGTAATGCAAGGCATTGACACCTTACACATTATATGATAACCTGCTCATTATTGCAGATTCAGCATATGATGTAACGCTGGAAGTCAAACTGACAGATTCTTGTGAGGGAAGACACAAGTCTGTCCAAGCAACGATGCGGCCAGCGACAAAAAACACAGCTGTACAGGCATGTGTGAAAAGAAGCATGGCATCACACCACTCTCAGACAAAACCACACACTGTATCTATCGGTATGTGCCTCCACAATCAGCGTACATTTTTTATGCATGCATTTGTACAATAATGACGGGGAAGGGGCCAAAGAGCTATAGAGGTTTTCAGTTGTACTAAAATTTCCGCATATTCTATGTTGCGTGCAGTGGTAACAACTACTATATGCAGCTGCACATATCACATGATTTTTAGGCATTCAGGTTGGCAGCCCCATGATAAATGTAGCCACTCAAACGACCATGCCAATCCAAAGAGAGGCCATTGAAAATGATGACAGCACAGAAGACGAAGGTGGAGATGAGAACTACGATGATGAGGACTACAGTTCATGCGAAGAACTTGAAGAGAAGTATGCGATTTATTAACAGTGTGATAAAAACCTGTTTGCCCTACTTTTACTCTGGTGCCATAAACATTCACTCCTAATGTTTTTCATGCAAGGTAGCGTGTTTAGGCTGTCCAGTGCGATTGAAAATTTGCCCATTCTCTCCCAGGCAGGGATGTGTCAGAAACTCCCCAGATGAACCCGGCAACAAAATTTTTTTGGTGCAGGAGAAGTACCTTTGGAAGCTTTTCCAGCTGTGCACAGAGTGCCTCGCACCTCGTGCAGACAGATTCGAGTGTGAAGGCACACTTCTAGAAGTTTATGGGGAGTGTGCATCTGGCCATTTCGCTTACTGGTGTAATCAGGACGTCGAAAAACAGCAGCCGATGCTCAACGTGCAGCTTTCCGCAGCAGTTCTCTTCTCTGGATGCAACCCAACAGCTACACTGAGAATGCTGGCTTCAATTGGTGTACCAGTTGTGAGCAACAGGACATTTTTTGCAATCCAGCGTTCATATCTGTGGCCTGCAATTGACACGGTAAGGAGTCATTGTGAAGAAGTTTCCAGCTTTTTTTGCATGGTCAAGGTTCAATGCGCACTGTTTTTTTTTCAGGTTTGCAAAAAAGAGCAGAAAAGTATGCTGCAAGAGCTGCAAGGCCAACAGGGGAACCTTGCTGGAGATGGACTGGCTGATTCACCAGGATTTAGTGCTAAATATGGCACGCATACTCTGATGGAAGCTGAACGCCACAAAGTCTTGCATTTTGAAGTCGTGCAGGTGCGTTTCCACTTTGATACAACAACGTTCTGTAAATTTCTATAGCTCACTAATGCCGCCAAATGAACTGTAACGCAACATTTATATATCATGACTTCTTTCTACAGCACATGCTTTATCATTGGCTTAGCCTTGAATCTCCGTGCTGGTAGATGAAGCATCAGCACAACACTACTTTTTTTAGAAATACAAAGATTTATTTTCTTAAAAATAGTTACAGCTGGGAAGGAGAGACCTCAATACATGCAGTCTTTTTTTTTTAAATTGGTAGACACGCTGCACATCAATCAATATCCTTTGCCATTATCATTCCACAGTCCAATGATGCTGGCGGCAGCTGTCGCATGCAGTTAGAAGGCCTGAAACAAGGCCTTGCTTTTCTGGAGAGTGAGAGCATCAAGGTAGCAGTGCTGGTAACCGACCGTCATACACAGATCAAGTGCTTTCTCCGCAACAACAAAGCTGCAATCACCCATGAGTTCGACGTGTGGCACATGGCAAAAGGTATCTAGCAGCTGCGGCTTTACGGTGGCTGATAGAATATTATTTTCAGCATATTTATGGAATATATTACATTAGTTCTATTTTTTTTAATATGCATTTTAGGTATCATCAAGAAACTGCACACAGCTGCAAAAGAAAATAACTGCAAGGAGCTTGCACCCTGGATTAAGTCTGTGTGCAACCATCTGTATTTGGCGGCAGCATCCAGCGAAGGCAAAGCAGAACTCATTGTGCCCAAATGTCTGTCACTTCTTAACCACATAAGGGACATCCACACACACGACCAGGCATCGTTCCCCTCGTGCTTGCACGGACATCGAACCCAAGCAGTGGCTCAGAGAAGGTATGTTACATTTTGTAATGAAAATATGTGAAAGGCCATAGCGAAGCATAATTAGGCACATCTAGGTATGATATACAAAGTAACAAAATTCCAATAAGAGAGGGTTTCAGGTAGGGAGACATAATCTCTAGAGTACTATTCCCTGCGTGTTTACAGGAGGTATTCACAGACCTCAAATGAGAAGAACTGGCGATAAGAGTTAATGAAATTTGGTGATCAAGTTGCCTTGCTAAAGAACTCGGAACTCCTGAAGAGTGGCAAATCGGGCTAGTTGGTGCATGTTTGTCATTTTTCGAAAGCGCTAAAACAACATGGACAAAGAAGGAACAGACAGGGATGAGCACTTGTCCATGTGTGTTCCTTCTTTGTCCGTTTTGTTTTAGCGCTTTCGAAAAATGAACTCGGAACAAACTGCAAAGCATTATTGATGACTTCGACAGGCAAAGCAGAACAGTGGGTCTAAGAACTTTATGCATAGAACTTAAGCAATGTCCAACAGTCTCTGAAGCGAGCAGTGGTTTATGATAGGCAGCGAAGCATTAAATGTGGGAAGGGAAGAGGTCTAATTAGTGTAGGTAATGACCGCAGATCCAGACCATGAGAGTGAAAGAAACAGCATAATAAGTATAAGGACAAGTGCATTTAACAAGTATGCTAAAATCATGAATAGTAATTTACCAGTAACGCTCAAGAGGAAATTGTACAACAGCTGTACCTTACCAGTACTCACTTATGGTGGAGAAACAAAATTAGCAAAAAAGGTTGAACTTAGATTGAGTACAATGTTGCAAGCTGTGAAAGTGAAAAGTGTAACATTATGATATGAAGAGAGCAGAGTGGGTAAGTGAACAAACGAGTTAATGATATCCTAGTAGAAATCAAGAGGAAATGGCAGGCAATGCAATGGAGAGGCTGGACAACCTATGGTTGTTGAGGGTTCCAAGATTTTCCAAGAGGGTTCCTCTGGATTCCAAGATTTCAGCAATCTGTGCAGTGCAGCAGGATTTCAATGAAAAGCTTCATGAGCTAAGTAAATAATGGCTGTTTCAGTTTATTCCATACCATTTATTACAGTGCACCTCAAATACCAATGTTTATTAAAACTATCGAAACTTATAAGATCTGCATTACTGAACACAAGTTTATTTACAGGTGCACTGAAACACTTTTTAACTGGTTGATGCAGAGCATACAGCAAGCCGCACACTTAGAGCTTTACAAGGAGATGATAATGGCCGTTTCTTTTTAGAATCAAAGGCTTTCCAGAAGCTTCAAGACATTGCAAATTCTAAGGCCCTTCTGCAAGACATGCCGCGGCTATCTACTAGACATCAAATCTATGGATTAGAGGCTTTTCATAGCCTTCTAGTGCATTTTGCACCGAAGACCTACCATTATTCGTATTTGGGAATGAGGGCCAGGTAAGCTGTTGTCTTCTATTCTCTACTTTTACAGTCAGAAGCCATCGATATCACAAAACAATTGTGTTAAACAAAACAAATGTTAGACATGCATCTGTAGAAAAAGTGAAAGGCATGTAGGCACGTGCCAAAACTACATGAACAGGTGCCCATCTTAAATTACACCTACTGAAATTGTCAATCGCTGCATCATTTCTTATGCCGTATAAACAGAAATTAAAAACACAGTCGACCGAATCGGAAGGGGTTTAACATGCCGACACTTTATGGGCATTTAGAGTTTCGGCTGTGTTCACCATGCAAGCACTGCACTTTCATTTTCAATCCGCCCGGCAACTGAGGCGATGCTTTGTTCTCATAGCTCTTCAAAAGTAGTACTTTGCTCCTAAAGTATTTTCATCACGCGTGCTCATGGTGCTTTCAAGCACTAATTGCTAACATGGTGTTGTGCTCAACTCCCATCAGTGACCTTCTTTTGTCACATGATCTTTACAGTTAGATTGTTTACATATGTTACAATCTACCACGCTTTTACACTGTCCTGTGCAACTTTTTCCGGACCCAACTCTCTGTACTTCACTACAAGGAGAACAGTGGACGTGGTCAGGCACGCGCAAAGGATGGCACACTTCGATGGTGTGTGCGTTACCCAAAGGCAGCATGTGGTGACCCAACAGCTTGTCAGTAAAGGAGCCACCCACTCATGGTAAGCTTGCACCACCTAGTTTATTTGATCACGAAGAAAGTGAATATTGCACAAGCTACAAGATGAAATGCTCACACAGGGTACGTCAAACGCCTCCTCGACAAGGTTGTGGCCATGGCTGAGAGCATGCAGCCTCAGGAGAGGAAAACTGCTCCAGAATCTCGTCCACCACTCAGCAGCAGTTTTCCAAAGGCCCCAAAAGAGAACCTGGTTGAGAAAAGAAAGACAAGGTTCAACAGACAATGATCAGTTTCTTACCATCTGCAGAGAAAATACCGGTAAGTAGTATGGGGTTTACCGCAAGTCCCAAATCTGAATGTGGCTTGATAGCCATTGTGACAGGTAAAAATGTACAGCAAAGGATGTGATGACATGCACCGTATACTTTAATTACAGAAAACTAGTTACCAAAATGTTTGGTTCGTCAAAAAAAAAGAAAAACAGATATTACTAAACATAAGAAGGCAGAGTAGGAAAAATCATGCAGCCACTAGAAAGTATGTAGACCACTGTGCCCTATATGCTGGAGATTGCGTAGATTATAAAGGGAAAAAATGCAACCTTGATAACCAGTTTAACGCCTCTATCCTTTCCTTTGTGGCATTTTTTTTCCTTTAGCTTTTTTTACCTTTTGCGGTTTTATTGCATTGTTCATTTTGATTCTGTTGCATATTTTATGAAAAGGGGGGCCTGTTTTTGCATTCTTTTCATGTCAGTATGGCTATTAACCTGCTTCTCTCCTACCTGTAGGTGACAGCCTCTATGGCCAGACAAGAGCTGTTTGAAGACCAAGTGCGCCATCTTCCCACCCTCCTCACTCCACTCCCCACCATAACTCCAGCCCATCCTCCTTAGAGTGAATGGCCTATATAACCCCCGCCAATGATGACCGCACTTGACCTGACAAAGACAAGTCCTCATGTTGGAATGTTGGTCGCTGGACTGAGGCTCTCCCTTCATTTTATTTTTTTAAGATTGAAATCTCCCGTACTTCTTATCTGCCATTACGAAAGAAGAACCAATGCACTACTACCACATATTTAGCAGCCATTGCTGTCTTCTAGGAAATATTACTAGCGACAGACTGTGGTGAACACATCATACGCTATACGACAGTATCTGCATGATCTTAAAAGCGTTATGCTTCTGCATTTGTCGGCAATTTGCAGGCTAGCACGAAAGAAGACTTAATCATTTTGCTTAGTGTGCTTCATGGAATAGTCATTTGGTAAGCAGAAAAAAAAAACTTTTTTTCTTGCCACCTTTCTGCTCTGCATTTTTGCGGTAAACATGTTGCAATTTTTTGGCCCTTATTTATTGGAAGGGCAATGATGGTGAAGAAATGGACACAAGGCACATTTATAGCTAGGAGTTCAGTGTGTTGGCCCTCGACTACGGCCCTTTCCACCAGACTATAGACATAGCTCAATTTCGTACAAAATTTAGTTGAACGATATTGTATCCATCATTGTATCCAGTGTTGGATGTCTATGTCCAACCATTTAACCATGCATGAACTGCAAACAGACCAACTACCTCAATCCACAGCCATACTAGGGAGACAGCTAGATGCCAGGGCAGACTACAAAGGAAAGTTTCATCCCAATTACAGATCTTCAGAGGTGATTTTTTGTCCTTGACGCAAGTAGGTTTTGCATTGCCAAAAGGCTTCCAACATGGTTTTTGTTTTTTCTGTGACAGTGTGTAATTTATTTTATAATTCGCAGTAGCAATTCTGACATGATTAGAGTTTTATTGCTTTAGCTTGCCCTTCTAAGCGTTCGATAAGCCAAACAGACCTTCTCTCTTATTTCAGTTCCCTGAACAAGTGTCTACTGTGCATGAATCCATATGCCGCTAGCGTATCATTACTGCATGGAGCCCTGATATTTGCCTTTATGCCCAAGATTTTAAAAAATAATTTAGCTGACGTAAAATCTTATTTGAAGTGGATTTGCGAACTCACTCAGCTGTAGAAGCTACGATTTGTTTAATCCCTGCAGCTGCATCTTTCAAGTTGGTGTTAGTTCAGCCTAACTGCCTTATTTTTTCTGTCATACTGAAAAGCCTCATGTGATCGAGAATTTTAGGGCAGCGTCATCAATTCCCCATAAAGGAAGGAAGTTTTGCTAACTCGGACATACTTGCTTGGCACCGGCGGCAATAAATGCCACAATGCA
Source organism: Amblyomma americanum (assembly GCF_052857255.1). NCBI lineage: Eukaryota > Metazoa > Arthropoda > Arachnida > Ixodida > Ixodidae > Amblyomma > Amblyomma americanum. The sequence goes on from NC_135498.1 coordinate 104,036,561, forward strand.
GCTATTCAGTGTAGTAAAATGCAACTTGATATTGGTTCAACATGTGCCTAACGGTTTTGTTGCTGCTGGTGTAGTGGATCACCACAAGCAGTCACTGAAATGCTGGATGCCAGGAGGCTGTCGCCTACTACGTATAGCAGAACAACGCTCGGCCAGCTTGTACATCACTGCTCAATGGCAACAGTCATTGACTGAAGTTACAACCCGTGTAATCCCTGCTGTCTTATCTTGCAGGTTGGTATTGGGACACAATTATCTTGTGTGACCTCACTGAATGGTAAGAGATGTTCTGCCAATCTTCACAAATTAATGCACCTTATTAACATTTTTAGAGGGCCACAAATACTTTTTAGTGGCTTCAAAGCGGAATAAAATTGTGGTTTTTTGCCATGTGGTTTCTTCATGTCAATCACATTAGTGCCAGGTTCCTGCACAGTGATTGCAAGAAAACCTGCCAGAACTCAACAGACCCAGCTAATTTAAATTTGTCCTCACTCCAAAAAGCCCTTTTTCTTGCTCTCACTTTGCAAAAACCTCAAGCACTGAAAACAACACACACCTCTGTAGAAACCTCTCTCTGCAGGAACACATAAAAAAGGTGGTTTTCTCAGACTGTATCCAGGTGACAACTTGGTAGAAAGCGTAGACTGTTTCTCATTTGTTTTGGGATGAGCCAGACAGCAAGTACGCTGCATGTCGCTATATCCTGTGAATGAAAAGTGCTAAAATTTTCCCCAGGGTTGATTCAAATTTCTCACTCATTAGTGGAGCATTTGCTGTCTTTTTTTCAAGAATTGTGTTAAACCACAGGCTATCATAAATTTCGCAGTAGCCGCACAGAGCAGGTTTCTCCTAGCGATTTCTGGCACTTGATAATAAATGCAGCAGAAGTACTCATCTTCCATTCTGTGCAAGCATACAAACACCTGCTATGAACGAGTAATGTTGCAGCCACAGCGAAAATACGGTTATGCACAACTGGGTGCCACCCTACATGCGAAAAAATCGCGTACCGGCATCAGACACGTACCGGAAATTTTTTCGCGAATGGTGCCGGCCGGCGCATGCAAAACTACAAGAGCTCTGTGGACGGCTCCTTTCGAAAGGGAGGCCTCTACCGACGGCAGCGAGTCTAGGCGCAGTACATGTGAGCTAGCGAACTCGCCTTTCCGTTGCATCAAACTTTGGGTATAACTGCCGCTCTCCAGCGTAACCAAAGCAATATTGCGAATCACATCGCAGCAGACGAACGCACTCAGATCACGCACAATCAATTAATTATGCAGCAACATAATACTTTCTACTCCATGCAACGCTTTGTACGTTGTGCTATTGCCAGGCGAGAAAAATGTGGTCGCGGGTCTTTTCACACACCGTGCCACGGCAAGATCAAGAACACATCGCAGGGCAAGCGAAAGCAAACACATTCCGGTTTAGTCGTTTCTGTGGGCTATAGGCGAACCGTCACGATCTTCCGAATCTTCCTCGAACTCCGAAAGGCATTGTGCGAAGTGGCTTATCGCGAGAAAGTTATCGGACAGTCGTCAAGCTTCTGCCAATAACGACATGCAAATTCGAAAAATGACGTACTACGTACCAGAGCAAGTTTCCAACGCCGGTAGACGATCCCGGCTGCTCTTTGCTCCCCGCCACGGAGATGCTGCGTCGTTTGTGAGCGAAACTGGTACGAACACGTACAGTGACACCCCGCTGTTCACGTGAGTGTCAAAACTGTCCTATAATCGCTTTCACAACACCGCGAAGAGCTGCAATCAGCACGCAACGCAGCCTACGCAGCACTGGAGCCATATCGGCAGCTTCGCCGGTCCTCGAAATGTCGTCACGTCTTCTTGGCCAATCAGAGGCGGCGGCGCAACGCGCGCTGTGCCCCGAGGCGCCGGCTGCGTATTTCTGCTAAAAACGACAATTAGCGCTTGTTTTTACCCAATTTTAGTTCGATATTCGAGTTTGCAGCATCAAAAACTCTAAGGGGCCGCCGCAAGCCCAATTTTTGCAAAAAGTGCTTCAGTCTCCCTTTAAGGTTTACATGCACGCCTTGGGAGCTTTTCTGGGAACGCTGCCGGTGAAAGGTGTCTCGGTGCTTTGTTCCGTGACATATTTTTGGTGGAGGTGCTGGGTATTTGTCCTGGCCTCTGTCTTCCAACCCTCCTCGCAACGCCGATTTCGGGCTTCGGCCGGTCGCGACGCCAGTTAACCGATTCAGTGGACGAAACCTAAGACTGCCCCCAGATAACGAACCATTGGATTGTACTTCGGCGCCTGCCCCTCGACCAGCCATGCAAGGTGCTAGTTATTACACCCTACAGGACCCACGAGTACCGAAATCCTTCTTTCACGGCACTCAGCTTGAGGACGTGGAAGACAGGCTCGTTCAGTTTGAATGCGTCCTTTCGTTCAATCAGAGAGACGGCGACGCGAAGCGGCGGCACGACTTCTTCAGCCTGGAAGTCGGCGCCCGTATGTGGTATGAGAACCGTTAAGGCGTTCTGGCATCGTGGCGTGAGTTCTGCCGTCGACTGCTGAGCGGGCTTTGCAGTCCAGGATACAAATTGCCAGCGAGACAGCCACCACGTATGTCGAAGACATCACGTGGCTTTTCCAGTGAGCTGACCCAGCCATGGGGAAGCCAAAAAGCTGCGCCACTTAATGCCAGGAGTTAAAGAGCAGCTTTTCGCTGGCCTCGTGCGCAAGCTCTCCAGCACTGTCAGCGAGTTTTTGCCGGAGGCGGTTACGATGGAGCAGGTCCTTCAGCAGCGTTCCACCGTATACGACAGGCCAGTACTTGCTCCTTAAGCTACGGAATCCTTCTCGGCATTCGGACACAACCCCGACCTCCTCCGGGACATGATCCATTCCATTGTATGTGAAGCTCCAGAAGTGCTGCGGTGCGTCGCCGCCAACGGTCAGCTCTCTTGCTAGAGTCATCCGCGAGGAGGTACAGGAGGTATTACAGGAGGTATTACTGGGTGACAAACCTCAGCCCTACCGGAATGACTTCCATCGCCCGACATACGCTGAAGCACTGCGACGCCCTGCCCCCTGCTTCGGCATCATTTGTACCCGACCATCCCGTCCCCGTGCAGCCGATGTGCAGTACTTGCAGAATGATCGATCACCTCTGCGTAAGGCGTACATCTTGCGTGGCCCTGACCGAAGGCATTTGTGCTTCTACTGTGGCGAGCCGGTCATCTCTCCTACCAGTGCCCATATCGCGAGTTCGGCTTGCAGCGTTTTCCCGCCGACGCGCCTAGACCCACATTTGGTCAGTGACCCTGCGAGATTGCAGAGTACACGGCCCTTCAGCGTCTGAAAATCCTCGTCAACGGTCGTCATCCCCGGCAAGCCAGAACTTCTCACGGCCGGAGCAAAGACGGTCGCCGAGCCCTCACTAGGAAAACTAAAGACAGTGACCCCTGGGAGCGGGGCCCCTAGAAATCCGTGCGTAAGTCACCCCCACGACACCGACATCGGCTGACCAGAGTTTCTGTACCTGAAGACCGGTTTTCACTCGACATACATGTACTCATCGACTTTCACAGCATTAGCGCGTTGCTTGACACTAGAGCCGACAATCCCGACAATCGCCCACGCAGCTCCTTCCTTCGAGTTTCCTCCGAGAGTGTTTTGATCCCGCCACGCGTCAATGTTTTTGACGGTGTCGACTGCGATGGGCTCCGTGACGGGAGAGCAGCCGCCGAGGGCAGTCTTTCACTGCTTCTGACGCAAGGCATTTGTTCGACCCAAAGCCTCGTCCACCTCCGTAACAGTAGGTTCCAGCTACTGACTACGAGTTTTGCAAAGTAACCTCAGCACCTCTTAGGCGCTACAGTGATCGCGTTCGCCTACCAAGTAGCAGATGTTTTGAATATTGCTTTACGTGCGCAGCCATGGCACCTCGGAATGTGTCTTCCGTTTGCATTGACATCAGCTCAGGGCTATCACACGTTCAGTACAACGCTAGGTTTGTTTGCCTTACTACGTCAATAAACATCCTTAGCGAAAAAAGGCTGTGCTAAAAATGCATTTCGAACACATTGTATTAATTTCATATGAATTTCTCATTTTTGCCCCTAAGACTAAATTTCAATACGAATGGTTTCTAAATATGCTAGAAGTAATATTTTTAACATTCTTACAGATGCATCAAAAATGCATTTTCAGTCCGATTAGTGTACTTGTTATACATTAAAAATATACCAAAGTATACAATGGATACAATAAAAATATACTAAAAATAAAAATAAATACATTAAAGGTATACTAAAATATTCATTAAATACATTACATTAAAGATACAGTACACAATTAATACATTAAAAGTATAGTCACTCCGGCACGGCTTAAAGATGGTGTACTAGTGGGATTAACCGGATAATACTCATCAATGTTGTCAACAGTATAGCAATAACAGAACTGGCTATCATCATCAGGAGAAAGACAATCCCAGAGAAAACGCGTTGTCATCAATAAGTCCATGACACTGAAAGGTCACGTGACGGGATATGAGCAGGAAAGATGCCGCCACAAAGGAAATGCCGACGAAGAGTGACGTCAGCAACCAGGAACTGCTCCGACAAGCGTGATACTTGTCTTGGCTTATATACCCCCCGAGAGGAGACACATTATCCTGCCCGGTGAGGTGCTTACGCAAAGACTTTGGGCCCTCAAATTGCCGCACAAGTGTCGGAGTGGTCACTTTTAAATCTCCGGTCTATCTAGAACAGAACTGCAATTCGTAACTTGCGTCAGGCATCAGTCAGGAGTCGAACTGTCAACCAACAAATACATGGGCGTCTATGGGAGCCGGTCGGCCCTGCCAGTCGGGGTCCTTTCCGCTGGCATGTTCGGGCCCGGAGGCGCGCATGGCGCCCTCGCCGGTATTATGCTATCACGCTGTCCACACGTAATTTAAATAAGTGGTGATTGCCTTCCCGCTAGAAGTTACTATAAACGAATGGACGACAGAATGTCGAGAGTTTTCACTGTTCCCGGAAACGTGATTTCGAACACTAGTTTGTTCCACGGCAGCTTGAAGTATACTGAAAATATGCCGACGCGGACTACCTTATTGTTAGAATTGAAGTATACTTTGGAGGAATTGATTTCGTGTTTAAGAAAGCACACTTTAAATTGCCAACATGCAAATGCGATTTCCCGAAACGCGATTTCCAGCACCAGGTTATTCCACGGCAGATTGCAGTGTGCTGAAAATATGTTTACGCGGAAAGCTCACTCATTAGAATTGAACTATATTTTGGAAGAATTAATTTCGTATTCACGGAAGTACGAATTAAATACATTGCTGACATGTCATTTCCCGAAACGCGATTTCGAGCGCTAACTGGTCAACGGCAGCTTGAAGTGTGCTGCAAATATGTTTACGCGGACAGGTCATTCGTTAGGACTGAAGCATACTTTGGACGAATTAATGTTGTATTTGAGAGAGTACACTTTCAATACATTGCCAATGTGCAAAGGCCATTTCCCGAAACGCCATTTCGAGCACTGGATTGTTCTACGGTAGCTAAAAGTGTACTTAAAATGTGTTTAAAAGGACTTCTGTGTCTTAAAATTCAAGTATACTTGAGACGATATGATTTCATATTTACGAAAGTACAATTTTAATACACTGACAAGATGCTAAAACCGCATACATATTTTTCACGTGTTGAAACATGCTCTAAACATGCTTTAAATGACCTATACTTCAGAAGATTTAATTTCATATTTACGAAAGTACACCTTTAATACATTTACAAAATACTAAAATCGCGCACATATTTTAACGTGTTTGAAACATGCTCAAAACATGCATTAAGTGACATATACTTCAGACTAATTAATTTCATATTTACGAAAGTACAATTGTAATGCATTTACAAGATGCTAAAATCGCATCCATGTTTTTTCACGCATTTGAAGCGTGCTCGAAGCATGCTTTAAGTGACGTATATTTTGCGAATTTTAAGAGTATATTTCGAATACCAAGGATAAAATTTCCAGGAACCTTTTTCCGGCCTATTTTTAGTGCATTCATGAGTACAAATTATGTTTAAAATACAATATAAATATCGCGCCATATATTCCAAATGTATTAGTTTTTGCTTAGAAAAGCCAGCTTCGCATCTTCGCTTCTGCTTCGATGATGGGCGTGATGTGCACTCAATGACGGATGCCACGCTTCCGTACACTACCGGCGACCGGGCACTCATGCCATACGCCGATGAATTTGTCTCCAAAACACGGAGGAATCCCGCATGCACATCAGAATGAACCGACCAACCAACGTAACCGACACGTTGAGTACCAACCCGACGACCAAGTGTCGATGTGGATCCCTGTCTGTCGCCCAGGCGGGTCGGAGAAACTGCTATGCCGCTACTATTAACCCTACACAGTGTTGCGCGCATCACGGTTGTGACTTATTAAGTTCTGCAGGAACGTTCTGTGCAGAGTGCGCGCCGTTGACCCCAGCCTGAACTAGTGCACGTACTCCCCATGAAGGCCTATTTCACGCACTACCGGAAAGCTCTTCCTGGTGTTTTTTTTTTTTCGTCGCACGGAGCCCCTTTTGACTCCTGGAATTTTGCCCCATCGCTTGTTGCTCTATTACCCTCTCTCGTTAGCCTGAAGTGCACTAATGATTTTCAGATTTTGTTTTTTTTCTGGGAGGGGGAACTGCTACCAGATGGCCCCAGGTAGCCCCAAAAGACAAGTAGGTCGAGGTTTGTGCCCGTTGTCTGGGAGCATTTCTGGAAAAGGTGCCGGAGAAAGATGTCTGGGTGCTTTGTTCCGTGACAATAATGTGATTAATATGGTCGGAAGCCTGACTTTAGTCGGCAAATATGCCATGGCCTAAAAGCTTATTTTCCAAATTCCTGAATATATACTGCATCTGATCTGAAAGTATATATACTCCATCTGATCTGTGGACTTTGTTCTTTAAATCCACGCTGAGCTTCGGGTACATGCTGGTATGTGCTGAAAAATAAAGATTGCGGATTGAAAATAATTTTCTCTAGACCCTTGAAAAATCGCACAGGATTGAAATCGAAGAGCACTTCTTAATATTGAGCTGAACCTCTTGTTTAAAAACGGTCGTTACTGTGGCAATCTTCATTTTTTTCCGTTAAGAACCGTAAATAGGCAGTGAGAAGCTCTTTCTCCAAAAACTATGAAAAAGACACGAAACGCGTGGGCTGAAGTAGGTCAAGTATTTCATACAACCTTGTTTCATGACGGAAAGCCAACATTATTTTTTATATCCTACATCTGACACGGACTTCTAAAACGAAACAAAATTAATACATGAGCTTTGTCGCTTCACCCGCCACGCGATGCAGGAAACTTCGGCGATAAAAGTCATAGGAAGAAACAGCTGACTAGTGCACACCTGCCTCAGAACCACATGTACCCATTTTTTAGTAAGTCCATTACGTCTAGCCGATGGAGGCTCTCAAAGCATGTCGCTCTGCATGTCGCACTTGCTGCTTGGAATCGCAAATAAGACCCTGCCGAATTCCTGTCTAAAATTCACCCAAAACACATCACAAGCAAACCCTTTGCCTGTCAATTACAGCTCGGATGAAATGCCGCAACAAGGACGGTGAATGATGCGGCGCACCTGCGGAATTCCCCTCGTTCCAATGAAATTGAACCTGCTAGTACGCTAGTACACACGATTTGCTCAATGGTGCAGCCTTTTTTTGGATAAAGTAGCGCCATCTGTTTACTGGTCCGGGCACGACAGCCATGATGACTTGTGCGGCCATCTGCTTTTGCGCTTGGCTTAAAAGGAGTAGTCGATAGCTGCACTGTGTAATCGGGCTCCTTTGAGAGTTTTTTTTTCCTGAGTGGTGGCTTTATTAACGACAGCGTGGATCTAACTTTGCTGTCGTTGCTGTGCCAGTCGTAATCTCGCACTGCGGTTGCTGGTCCGGTGTGCCTGCGCGCACGCTAGATGAATGCGAACAAGCAACGTGCGCTCAGTGCAAGTAAACGACGACTCTGTAAAGCAAGGCTTTGTTTGGAGTGTTAAAAGAGCATAAATTGCCGTGCTATGCTGACATAGTCGTACTTGTGCAGCCTTGAACCAGGCGCGCATCGGATATACAGTCAAAAATACGGAATACATGCGAAAAACGCTACCTGTACATCTCAAAATGCTCACGCGTAAATTTTCATTCAACGACAAAACGGCACTCAGCTTGTTTTCACCTGGCAGCGGTGGCGATGGGGTGCGGGACATATTCAGTTATCCGGAATTCTGCATTACTCGCCGAAAAATATGCGTCAGGCCTCAAAGTGCGCATTGTGTGTGATGACAAGGGAGAGCATGTGCGGTGTTGCGATTCGCGGCACGCTGGCCGGAGACGGTTTCGGCCGCCGCAGAACGTGATCCTTGGAGCTATTTCGCGTTTTTAATATCTGAAGATTATTTCATCGTGAGGGCGAAGTAAAGTTTAACTGCCTAAACGATTGTCGCTGCATTGAGTTTAAGCACGGCGCGTGAGGGCTAAGAATCTATTTTACAGACGAGCCGCCCTCAAGAGTTGCACGCCGGGTGATGGCGAGTTCTGTTTTTTAAGATCAACACAGGCGATGCCATCATCGGCGCTTCTTGGAGAGTGTATACAAGCAAGCAACGTTAAAACTGGTGCCCGAAAGAAGAACTTATTTAGGATAAGGAGAGCTCCGCTTACGTTTTATTCCATGTAACCGAGCAGCTTTTTGTACACTGCTACATGTGTATACATAGTATCGTTGGGGCGCAGTCGTCGTAATTCCTGTCGGAATTTCGCTCTCGCACAGTAGATGCTAACAGGCGTACTATTTTCGTGAAGGACTAAATTAGTGAATACAAGAGGTATTTGCATGATACACGCCGCAGAAAAAGAGCGAGCAGCACAGGGCCTCGGATGCCGGAGTAGTCGATAGCGCGGCGCAGCTGTGGGCGGAGCGAAATGAAGGCGGCGGCGTTGGCGGATATTGGTCTGTGCGAGGAGAGAAGCATTCGAGTCACTGCGAGTTTAACAAATGGTTGTACCTCTTCAAAATTTGTGTTCGACTAACACGGACACACACAGCTTCTCCATGCACGCTTGCAAAGGAAGCCTTCGCTTTTGACAGTTTTCTTTGCTCCTTCCTTGCCGAAATTTCTACACTAGTGCCGGCTTGTGCTAATTTGAGTTTTCAGTTTTCCAGCCGACGGAGTAGCAGGGAAGAACTTGGCTGTCAGCAACGCAAAGCAGCCACCAAACAATACGGGCGCGAAGATTGGCAAGGGACGTGCCGTTTTCCAATGAGGGAGCACACGGCTGCTAAAAAAAGACAATGCCGAAAGCATGCGAATAATATGCTTCTATGAGTAGGCTTTAGTCATACAGCATCAGCCCACCTATTTCTCCTTCCTCGACCAACAAGCCCACCTTCGTAAGGACCACTAAGCTCGCGTACAATGGTGAAAGCTTGGGAACAGAAAAAGTTAAAATGACTTTTATTGTGCTGAAGTAAAAAAAAAAGTTTTCGTGCCGCCGCCTCCACGATGTGCATCCAAGCACCTCGACGTAGTGAACCTCAGGTAGTAGACGACGTGAGATTGGTATTCTCTTGATGTCAATGTTGATGTCGGCGGTCCCCTTCGAATCGGGCCGCCGCTGGGTCAAAGACGCGACCGGCAAAAAAGATACATAAAGCAAAAAATAGATCAGAGATCACAGGCTTCCAGGCCATTCACCTGTTTGAAAAGGAACGAAAAAAAACTTAATTTCAGAGATATCTACCTCAGCAAAATAATTCAAATGGGGGAATCCTTAATATGAAGTTTGATTACTTGTGTGCAGCAAACAGTATATGATGTAAAGTTGGGTGTCATCGCTCTTCTAAATGTTTTCAGATCTGTTTGAAAGCGATCTGAGCATTAGTTCTCTCGCTATCTACCAATACTTTCTCACTCTCTTTTCCAGCTGAAGATGCTTGCGAAGCTGTGAAGCATGGTGCATCGGCGATACTCGTATCCAACCATGGTGGCCGCCAACTTGACGGTGTCCCGGCTACGGTAACCATCGCACGCATCGCGAAATTGTCGTTTATTAATGTTTTTAGCTAAACAGCTTCCTACATAAATAAAAATTGGTCAAAATCAAATCAGTAATGATGATGAGGAAGAGGAAAAATTTCAATGGCATGAAGGTAGCTTCGCGAAAAGAGCGCTAAAGCACATGGCATTTTCTGTTCATAGGGTCGAGTGAAAGGCCCATTTTCCTAGTGCTTAACCCCATAGAACCCGAACAGCGGCCAGGTGAAAGGCTGTACCTATTGTGTAACCGGACGCCGCGGTGGCTCAGTGGTTATGACAATCGGCTGCTGACCCAAAAGACATGCTTTCATAATCCTCCACATAACCAGACTGCAGTGCCCTCTGAATTTCTTTGAGCTAGACAATGATCAGACACTGCGAATGGCTGCTGACACGGAAGACATGAGAGACATGCTTTTATATTCCTCCACATCAACAAACTTGAGTGCCTTCTGAATTTGTGATTAGAAAAAATTTATTTACATATAACTGAAAGCACATATGATTGAAAGCACACTTCAGAGAGTCATAGATGTAATAGAGACATATCTCGAGCTTATTGGGTTAAAATTCTCGGCAAAGAAATCAGAGGTCCTTTTTCTGTCATCTCAAAAAAGGAAAAGAAACAGTGCCCTTTGAAGGGCTGTGATATTGCTTTACGAGTGTATGGCAATGTCATTCCGACAGTAGACCGTATTCGAGCCCTAGGGCTGCGCATAAAAGCAAATGGCGAAACCACAGAAACTATCATGAGACTTGAAAAGAGTACCAGCCAGACGTGAAGCTCATTCCTCAAGCTCATTCCTAACAAGCATGCGGGGATAAAGGAGGCCAATCTTGTGAGATTGGTTCAGGCTTTCGGCATAAGCCTAGTGCTATACTTTGCCTCCTACCTCAAACTGGGCAAAGCAGAAAAGGACAAAATTGAAATCATAATCAAAGAAGGGATCAAATCCGCACTAGGTCTTCCTCCGAACACTTCAACGGTAAAGCTTCTAACGCCAGGTGTCTCCAATACTCTGAATGAGCTCATAGAAGCCGCCACACTGTCGCCGCATTGAAGGCTTTTAAAAAGCAAAACTGGAAGAAAAATCATGTAGCGCCTAGGGTTCGGACCCTCGGAGTGTTCAAAGCAGACAGATAACGCACCTATACCAACCAGGGATAGACCCAAATTCCATTGCTGCCAAAGAACATGCATCCTGTATTTCCCGAAGGTCGGCGCATAGGTAGAGCTGAGTCCCTACAGGGCAAATTTCAAGATAGATCCGACGTGCTCTACGCGAACGCTGCCGAATACGATATCAAGGCAGCACACACAGCGATAGTGGTTCGTGAGAGTGGAGACCCAGTTTCGTGCTACACCTCTAAAAACACAATTGCAACTGAGGGAGAAGTAGTTGCCATTGCTCTAGCAATAATACAAAACGGTAAAAGGGTTATAATTAGAGACTCTTAGGCAGAAATTAAGAATTATGATATGGGCAGAATCTCTGCTGCAGTCACCAAAATTCTCAGAGAAGGTCAAGTACCATCAGAGCTAATCTCACTGATCTAGTCCGCGGTTCATCAGGGCCTGTGGGGGAAGGGGAAGGTGCCCGCGATCGCCCAAGGGCTCAGTTTCCGGTCTATCGCCACTGACGCGCCGCTTCCAGGCGAGGAACACCTCCCTTCGAGTGACAAACACAACATTCCAAGAAATAATTTCTCATTATAAGCTTGGTTCAGAAGCAGAAAAACAGCGCAGTAGGAAAAAGGAAATCATGTAGAGGAAACTGAAAACCAGGGTGTTTCCAAACCCTGAACTGTAAAGTGAATGCCATGCAGAAGTCTTTAATCCTAGATGTACGCACGCAATACCATTGCAGATCTAGTCCCCGAGGTCTGGACATGCCCTTACTATAACGATTCAAATAGAACTGTACAATCCTGGGAAACTTTATTACTTAAACACAAAGCAGAAGAACAACGCAAAGTCATCGATCTCGCCCTGACAGCCGCCGAGTCCCAAGGGATTCCGGCCGACGGTTAGGGGAATGAATGGGGGTTTAGGCTAAAGCCTTCTCTGCTGTCATTTTTACGGGTGCCAATTAAAGTTATTTCTCTCTCCTCCGACAACAAACTCATCAGCTCCCTTCGAAGACGGCCAAGTATTGGCCACACAATGCGACTTCGAAAGCCACCAGCGGCCGTGGCGCATCGACTGCGCCATAAATGAAAATACCCGCAACCATTAACAGGCGAGCAAACCGACCGCTGGGGAAGCGGCAGCGAGAGACGAAGCACGAAATTCTCTGCCTACGAAGTACCTCATGAACCACACGTCAAAAGACACGCGCTACCACGCAGGTTGCTGTTGCGCGGCGATTAGATTCCGGAAGCGGGAAATTCGGATAGGTACTGGAGCGTAACACACCTCACAGCTCTAGCCGATCACAAGTAGGCTGCATTGCCCAACCTATTTTCTAAAGTCGCGTAGATGGTCTGGGAGCGGTGTCGACGCTAAGCGCTCCCACTGAACGCGGTGCTTCGGCCAGCGCCGAGCCGCTGGCACAACAGGCAACAATAGCGCGCCCATAATGACCGCCACACGGTCTGCAACGATACTGACATCAGGTGCAACTGCTCTTACATGTCTGAAAAAATTAATGTGGATTAGCTCAGTTAATCCAGGATATACAAAGCGAAAGATATCGGCGTTCACTGTGTTCAATGGCGTTGGCGTTGACAATGTTCTAGACGGCGATTGCTTTGAGCAAAGCAAGGGCGCATAACTGGCTCCCTGGATATGTGGACGCCTCATTCGTGCTTTGATTCGTATTGAGAGAGAGATGTGGAATGAATGAATTAGCGCTGACAGCGTTGTGGCTGACATGCGACATCGCAGCAATACCTAGGCCGCAGCGTCCATTTGGTGATCAATCTCTCGCGATCGGCCATTGACTGCATGCGACCTCCCAGGGCAGGGAGGGAGCACTGCCTATCCAGTGTGCGAAACGTAATCAAAGCAGGCTTTTTGCAGTTGGACACCAACGCCACGTACATGAAAGCGATTGAGGTCTCCACTCACCCACGGAGCCAGTTGTGCGCCTTTCCTTTCGTGAAGATGAACGGCCTCTTTGCAAAGTTATCAACGCCAATGAACTCTACGAACGCCGTAGGCTCACTTGTTTTGTTTGGTTTTTGAGGAAAGGAAATGGCAGAGTAACCGGCTCATATATCTCGGTGGACAACCAAACCACGCCGTAAAGTTTAAGGGATAAAGGAATGAGAGAAAGAGGAAAGAGAAAACTGAAAATTTAAAGTTGGATATTGAGAAAAGGCGCGGCACTGCGCAGCGGCGGAACAAATGTGGCTTCGTGCTAATAGTGGCGCATGCGCAATAGTGACTAGGCAGCGAGAGAGAGAGAGAAATATCCGCGGCGAGGCGCGCGTTGTGACGCCATGTGTCTACTCGGAGTACCACCACGGCGAAATCGCAAGTTCGCAGCCAGTAACGCTTTCGCTTTAAAAATTAATGTGGGTTATCCCCAGCTAATCCAGGATATACAAAGCGAAAGCGAGATTGAGGTCTCCACTAATCCACAGAACCGGTTGTGCGCCTTTCCTTTCGTGAAAATGATTGGTCTTTGGAAAGTTGTCAACGCCAATGAACACAATGAACGCTGTCGGTTCACTTCTTTTGTTTGATTTTTGAGGAAAGGAAATGGCACAGTAACCGTCTCAAATATGTCGGTGGACACCCGAACCATGCCGTAAAGGATGGGATAAAGGAGGGACAGAAAGAGGAAGAAAACTGAAAATTGAAAGTAGGATTTTGACCCGCCGCGGTGGCTCAGTGGTTAGGGCGCTCGACTACTGATCCGGAGTTCCCGGGTTCGAACCCGACCACGGCGGCTGCGTTTTTATGGAGGCAGAACGCTAAGGCGCCCGTGTGCTGTGCGATGTCAGTGCATGTTAAATATCCCCAGGTGGTCGAAATTATGCCGGAGCCCTCCACTACGGCACCTATTCCTCTTTCTTCTTTCACTCCCTCCTTCATCCCTTCCCTTACGGCGCGGTTCAGGTGTCCAACGATATATGAGACAGATACTGCGCCATTTCCTTTCCCCCCCCAAAAAAAAAACCAATTATTATCAAGTAGGATTTTAAGAAGAGGCGAGAAACGACGGAACACGTATGGCTTGGTGCTACTAGTGGCGCATGCGCAGTTGTGACTAGGGAGCGAGAGAGAGAAATGCGCTGTGTGTCCTCACTGCTCCTCGAGCATGCGCAGGACGGCTCTTAAGCAATCACGCGAAAATGCTCAACCTGCGGTCAGTAAACCTTTCGCTTTAAAATTGGTTTTTGTTGAAAGAAAATGGCGCAGTATGTCTCGCATATCGGCGGACAGCTGAACCGTGCCGTAAAGAAAGGGATGCAGGAGGGACTAAGAGAAGAAAGGAAGAAAGAGGTGCCGTAGTGGGGGGCTCCAGAATAATTAAGACAACCTGGGGATCTTTAACGTGCACTAACATTGCACAGCACACGGGCGCCTAACCGCGCTGTAAGGAAAGGGATAAAGGAGGGACTAAGAGAAGAAAGGAAGAAAGAGGTGCCGTAGTGGACGGCTCCAGAATAATTTAGACCACCTGGCGATCTTTAATGTGCACTGACATCGCACAGCACACGGGCGCCTTAGCGTTTCGCCTCCATCGAAACGCGGCGGGCGTGGTGGGGCTCGAACCCTGGTTCATTGGATCAGTAGCCGAGCCCCCTAACCACTGAGCCACCGCGGCAGGTAACAAGGGTTGCGGAAAATGTGTCATTATGAGTGCACACCTCAAACACTAGGTTAGGTTAGGCGATGTTATGTTATGAAGGAAGGAGAGGTGCAATAGTGTCCCAGACTTTTTGGACGTTTACAGTGACGTAAGAGATAGAAAGGAAAAAGACGCTAGTGACAATCCTAGACTTTTTTTCGCATCCTACATAGAGACAAAGGCCACGTCTGAAGCACTGCGCACGTTGCACACAACAGATGCACTCCCCGGACCCATCCTCAGAATATATCGTTTACTATTCCCTTCCGTAGCTTGTTCGGCGTGTTTCACAACCATGTGATGTCGCCGCCGCAGCTGTGCCGAATCTGGTAAAGAAGCAAAGCAGGACGGCGCATAGTTGCCCCCTGGGAAAGTGGACGCTTCTGTCGCGCTTTAAGCCAGGTGGCGGCACTGGCAGATGTGGCCTGCATGCGTTGGCATTGACAGCCGTATTGCAGAAACGCGGCACTGAAGCTATAGGCCACCGGCGTTCATTGTGTTCATTGGCGTTGGCGGTGACCACGTTCTACAATGATTTTGAGGAAAAGAAGAACGCGTAACTGGCTCCCTGTGTCAGTGGACGTCTCAATCGCGCTTTGCTTACTACTTATATTTGCTCGTGTCCCGTTCGTTTCTCCGTCCGCTCTCAGATTACAAGATGGCGTCTAAATCACATGATCATAGCCGTAACAACACAGGCCAGCAAATCTCCGGTCAGCAAAATGTGACCCCCCACCACGTGACCGCGCGCGCAGTCGTCGGGCTGGTATGGTAGCAGGATTGCACCCTATAATGGCGTTCCGCAATATACCATATGTACCGTCTGAGCGGGGACCGAGACTGGTGCTGCTAGGAATCGTAATTGGTGACAAAAGTGCCTCACCTACTTGAAGCAAAGGATTCGGAGTTGGCAAATGAATCGGCACAATCCGGCACACAAAGTTGTTAGCCCAGTTGAAGCCTGGTATAGGTGAGGGATTCCTACCGACGACCTTTGGTCCTCAACCTTTGGACCTTTGGAGGGCCCTGGCTGGCGAGCCAGTGGTCGCAGACTGATGCGGGTGGTACCAAACGAATAGTTTTTTTCTCGTCTCCAAATTTGTCGAAAGCAGAGGTGAAAGCAATTTCCCTAACGCTCTTCATTTGATTTCGCGTTCGCGAACAATTATTTATTTTATTTTATTTTATTAGAATTTACGAGGTTTAACGTCCCAAAGCGACTGAGGTTATAATGGACGCCGTAGTGAAGGGCTCCGGGAATTTCGACCACCTGGGGCTCTTTAACGTGCACTGCATCGCACAGTGCATGGGCCTCTAGCATTTCGCCTCCACAGAGATGCCAGTGCCACGGCCGGGATCGAACCCACATCTTTCGGGTAAGCAGCCGAGCACTATAGTCCCTGAGCCACCGCGGCCGCTATCGTTCAACATTTACTGTGCATTACTGTGCTGCAGTAAATGTTAAATATGGTTCGACATTCTTTGCTGCACAAAATATATATGATATACGTACGAATTGCCGTGTGTCGCAAATATTATTCAGACAACATTGTGAATACACGTCCCCTGTCCGCCGCCGTGCTTCAGTGGTTATGGCCCAAGTCTGCTAACCCGAAAGACGCGGGTTCGATCCCGGCCGCGACGGTCGAATTCCGATGGAGGCGAAATTCTTTTATTATTATTATTATTATTATTATTATTATTATTACTATTATTATTATTATTATTATATTATTATTATTATTATTATTATTATTATTATTATTATTATTATTATTATTATTATTATTATTATTATTATTATTATTATTATTATTATTATTATTATTATTATTATTATTATTATTATTATTATTATTATTATTATTATTAATATAAATGGCCACAAACAACAACAAAAATTCTAGAGCCCCGGGTACTTTGCGATCGATGTCAGTGCACGATAAAGAACCCCAGGTGGTCGAAATTTCTGGAGCCCTTCTCTACGGCGTCCCTCATAGCCTCAGTCGCTTTGGGAAGTTAAACCCCCATAAACCAAACCATTGCGTCACCGGTGGGCCCTTGTCTATACCAGGGATCGAACCCCCGCACCTCCCGCATACGAGGCGATTGCTTAAATCATAAGACCACCGCGACGATGAAAATCATATCAGTTTTCCTCATTTAAACGTATGGTAAACCTGTAACTGACTTCATTAGGAAATCTCCTTCTCATTTAGAACCAAATATATTGCAACTGAAAAAACCTTCCGGCGGCAGTTAAAAAAAAGGCAATTTACCCATCGTTTTCTTAACCCATCCTTACCCATGCGCTCTGCTCCACCTGGCGCATTCCGCACCACTTGCGCAGATTGAGATGCTCCCCGAGATCGTCCGGGCCGTGCGCGGCCGTTGCGAGGTGTACGTGGACGGCGGTGTGCGCAGGGGCACCGACGTCATCAAGGCTCTAGCACTGGGGGCCCGAGCAGTGTTCATCGGCCGACCCGTCATCTGGGGCCTCGCTTATGATGTGCGTAGTCATACTCCTCAAATAACTTCTAAAACTAATGTTCATTCCTGGTGCTGTGTTTAGTGCAGCCAGGGTTCGAGGAGACAGCAGCTTCTGCTGCAATATTCCTACTCGACAGTATGGACTCATCATTTGGGTCAATTAATATATCCTTGGCAAAGACGCACTGTGATTCCGTCCGGTACGCTTCGTTTTAGTGCTCCGCATCAAATTCAGTCTTCTGGTTGATCGATTTTGTGCTCCAAAATCTCACTGCAGCCCATGTTTACGAAATTACCCATATCAAATCGTGGCTGCCACAGCCGTGATTGCACCCTAAACCTCAGCAGGGCAACCATACTAGCTAGCTTGTGTGTATCAAACATAATGTAATCAGCAAGGAAAACGGAAACACAAGAAGAACAAGTGCTCAGGACAGCGCTGGACTGACAAGGGTTGTATTATTTAAATATAACCTACCCAGGTAACCAAACAACGCATGCATATCAGACGCCGGGAACATAAATGTGGAACGTTACCTAAAACACGCTCATCTTTTAGCTAATGCCTGGACCAAAAATTCTGTTCCTTTCGATCGTTCCTAAATGCGAACACTGTTTTCCCGTTAGTTAAACTCTTTATCCGTAAGCGACAGCGAAGGTGCACTGCACGTGCCACTTCCTTGCAGGATTATGTGAATGGCTTCCAGTACATCTTTTTGCGCTTAGTTTTTGTTTTGTTTTTCCTTTTCCTAGTATTAAAACCTTCTCGGTAGGCTGGCACACAGTTCGCACATTGTGTACAGTGACGAGGAAGGTTATACGGACCTGACATATTTTCCCGAGAATTATTGTAGGCTTGCGTGCACGGTCATTCACGCTTCTGCCGGTCTGACCCATATACACCCTGGCACAGGTGTGGGGTATGTTGTACACGACACTTCTGGCACTTGCAACAAATTTGTTAGCATGCTTGACAGTTCAGCCGTTACACACCTGCATTGCTTCTTCGCTTGCCTTCTCATTTGTAGAACACTGAGCAGACAGCTTACTGGGTGCAGAGAATACTACTGTCACTCCATGCCGTTGTCCCACTTTCTTCAGACTATGAGAGATACCTTAAAAAATGGAGTAAAACTTCGGTTCTTCATTTCCGGCCTATAGCTCTTTACAAACCCCTGGCGATCTCCTTTTTCAATTTCTGTAGCGTGGAATTGGCCGCCGTTCCTAGCACGTCAGCCTGATAACCTGTGTCACTTAGGCGAATAAGCTACTACCAAAAGCTGTCGTTCACATCATAAGAAAACCTCATCTGAAGGGCAAATTTTTAAGCAAAGGTTGGCTATGCCTTTGTTGACCTATTTGGAATGAGACGATGCATGTGGGAAAACTTTTTTGCTAATTGTTTATGTTATTCCTGTACAATTCTTAATATTCCTGTGTGAGACTATACCTGTGAAATTTAAAAAAAATGTCCTTTACTTTTCGCTCTAATATGTCTGAGAAGCGCATAGCGGCTTTGCATAGAATAAAATAATGGTCAATGGTCTCTGGAACATTGCACAGTGATTTCAATTTTCCTTTAGTTTTCGCTGTAATATGTCCGAGAAGCGCATAGCGGCTTCGCATAGAATAAAATAATGGTGAATGGTCTCTGGCACATTGCACAGTGATTTCAATGTCCTTTAGTTTTCGCTGTAATATGTCCGAGAAGCCAATAGCGGCTTTGCATAGAATAAAATCATGGTCAATGGTCTCTGCCACATTGCACAGTGATTTCAATGTCCTTTAGTTTTCGCTGTAATATGTCCGAGAAGCGCATAGCGGCTTCGCATAGAATAAAATAATGACGAGTGAGTGGTCTCTTGCACATTGCACAGTGATTTCAATGTCCTTTAGTTTTCGCTGTAATATGTCCGAGAAGCGCATAGCGGCTTTGCATAGAATAAAATAATGGTCAATGGTCTCTGGCACATTGCACAGTGATTTAAATTTCCTTTAATTTTCGCTGTAATATTTACGAGAAGCGCATAGCGGCTTTGCATAGAATAAAATAATGGTCAATGGTCTCTGGCATATTGCACAGGAAATCCATACCCAAGATCACTTCGCGGGAGCATTGCGGTAGCACAACAAAGGTCGCAGGATAGGTATGTCCTTTGACAGTCACTCGCGCTGTGCATCGTCCTGATGGCGTAATGAGGTGGCCCCCAGCGGTGCGAATTTGTGGGCCGTCCCAAGCCGTTGTGACTTTTCTGAGCTGCGCATCGAAACCATGTGGGAAAACTTTTTTGCTAATTGTTTATGTTATTCCTGTACAATTCTTAATATTCCTGTGTGAGACTATACCTGTGAAATTTAAAAAAAACCATCATAGGCCTCAATCGTGAGGATTTCCTTGTGGTAGAAACGCTAATCCGTGCTTTGCGTTAGTTACATGGAGAGGCAGAGGCTTTGATGTAACCAAAGCTAGAGAAGTCGGCATGGTAAACATGCTCCCTGCTTAGATAATATGACATAAATGCGCCTCTACGTCTACCGCTTTCATGTTTTTTTTATCACTCCGTCATTGGTTCAAGCGACGCCGCGCCATTGCAAAGGATGGAGGAGGAGGAGGAGGAGGAGGAGGAGGAGGAGGAGGAGGAGGAGGAGGAGGAGGAGGAGGAGGACTTTAATGAAACAGGATAAGTCTGCCTGGTTATCGGCCTGAAGTGGATGGGGTGCGCTTTCTTAGTAAACGCGAAGAATCATGGGAAAATCATCTGCCACCTACTTTCGGTTAGAGCTTTCTCTCACTCTATCCTTGTCGCAGTGCAGTTGCAACGCATGCCGGCGTCGTTCATTGACTAATTTATTTGTACTGCGTCGTTGTTGATTCTACAGCATTATCGCACGATCAGCGCGTGCTGCTTTACTGTGAGGCTATGCAGGTCATGAGCGCAGAAATTGATAGTCCCCAAACGTAAGCATCTGCTGCCGTGGTTAATATGCCGGTGCAGACCTGCTGTTCTGCGAATGCGTTGCAGTTGCTTTGAGGTGCGCTAGAACGCATCGGTCATTATATATCTTTTTTTTTCGCTGCGCTGCGAACTGCTGAAGCCCGTAGACTTGAGGATACGGTAGATGTATTTTCCTCACAGTCTCTAAAAGCTGCCATTGGGCTGGCAAGCGAACTATGCGTACCACTGTGCACACTGCGCGTCTCAACACATCGTAATTGAAAACTTTCGAAAGCGCTGCAACAGGGGACACCAAAAGAAAGACACGAAGGACAAGCGCTACTATAACTGAAGTTTATTGTAAAAAGCACAACGCTAAATAGCTCACACAAGCCAGCCAGTAGCGCCTTCATGTCTTTCTGTTTGTGTCCTCTGTCGCAGCGCTTTCAAAAGTTTTCAAAGATGTACCAATTAGCTCAACTGTCCGTATAACACATCGTAACATACACTCGTAGAAAGCCTCCCATCATTTCCATCATTGTTGTTACATTTTTTGCGAAAACAAACCACGAAACACAGCAGAGTCGAAGTTACGTAGGCCTTGCGATGATGCAGTATAAATAAATTAGTAGAATAAGCGATATTAATACAGCGATTGCCCAGAATCAAGCAAGCAAGCAGGTGCAGAAAGTTGGAACCGGAAGTAGCGGTAGAAGACGAATTTCTTATAATCCTTTGCGCTCACTCTAGAAGCGCACTTCACCCATTGCCGATGTCTGCCAGTCGGTGCTGCAGGTTCCGGCCCTGGCCTGCTACTCAGCAATGAGGGAAGAGAATACGGAAGACCGTAGAAAGAGCCCAAGAGCATAGAAATACTTCTTCTAATCCATCACAAGTAAATTAGTTTTTAGAGCTGTCATGGTACTGGCCTGACGTTGTGACGCCGAAGAACCCACGTGAGCGCCACTGACGTAGCCAAGGATTATTTCTTTTCGCAAAATTTATTTTGCACCTCATTTCATAAAATTACGAAAAAAAAGTTAACGTTCCTTTCTCTATAACCCCTGCCTGCGTCCATCTAGGCCCGACGCACACTGTACAAAGCTGTCTCGATGTCTTGGCCAGCTTATGCAATAAGATGACACGTAGCTTAGGAGCAAATAATACAGTAAGATACAATAGGCTGAAATGTATTGACACGTCCTTACTTCCACCTATTCACAGCTCATTTCAAGCAAAACCAGAATGTCATCTTTGCCAGATCTCTAATGAGTCACGTCGCGTCACCTCTGCACACTCATCTCTACTGCAGGGTGAAAACGGCGTCAACAAAGTGCTGAGCATCCTCAGGGCGGAACTTGAGAGAGCAATGGCACTTATGGGCAAGTGGCTCTTCATTTTCCTCTCAAATATGCAGCTTAAATTACTTATTCTGTTTTGTAAATTTCCTGCAAAATGTAACAAGAAACGTGGAAGAAACTAACCGACATGGTGGACGGGAGAGATGCCAGTGACACAGACAGCAGCCACAGCTAAACACAGGGCTATGCTTCCCTTATCCAGACGTGTGTATCCAACAGTACTGCCTCCTCAAAAAAAAACGCAAAGGTCATGGCTCGGCTTGATAAAGTATCCGGCTGCTGGATACGTAGTGCCGTGCATTAGGCAACCCACCTTTCCTGGACGTCAGCTTCAATTTTGAGGCAACTGTAGAATATATTAAGAGTCTGCTAAGAATATATTAATTGCAGTGGTATCTAGCCTTACAATGCGTGCCAAATACATGTTTTATAAGTTTGTCCTGCGCTCGCACAGAGTATTTAGGACTACCATATAAAACGAACTGGGTGGGTTTCGACAACAGACAGCAGAAAACTACACGCGTCCCAAGGAAGGACCTGCGGATATGTTCATCGTTATGGTGAAAACCTAGGATATATAAAAATTGCGTTCATAAACAACTTCCATTCAAAAACTGCGCTTGTCCAGAATTTCTGGGAGTGCATCGGTCACTGACCATTCGCTGTTTTTTTGCGGTGCGCCGAGTTGTTGCGAATTTTAATGCGCGAATCGATCGGTGACCACTAGTGGCATATATATTTTTTTTTTCGCTTTTCTATGACCGAAAAACGGCCAAAAGCGAGGTCTAGATCCACGCAAAGGTCGAAGTGACAGCCGTCAAGTTTCGACAGGACCTGCGGCGTGCACTCAATCCTGAGCTCGTCGCTTTTGCCGGCTATACTTAGGGCGCGAAGGTATTTTTGACCGTTGAAGCAAGCGCTTTGTTTTATCGTCCTCCGAAATGAATGGTACTTGAACTATGGCTCAAAGGCCTGGATGACAAGCTATCACTGCAAATACTCTAAGAGCTTCTCGTTAGGCGTTTGGTTCGTTCCAGTGCAACATATAGCGTTCAGAGCTGGCCTGTGTTCAAACATTGGGCCACATGTAACATAAATACACTCGAAACTAAAATTTTGGACAGCAGCCACCATAGATCAGTTTGGAAGCACTGTATGCGACTGCCGGAGGTTTTGGGATCGGATCCCATCGGTGGCATGACGTTTTCTTTTCTTAAACTCTATAATCAATTATCTGTGAGGAAAAAAAGTGTTTGCACTGATAATTCTCCAGTGATCAAGACCGAAAAAAATTACCATTTGCTTTTTTTGGCTTCAGTGACATTGGATTCCTTCATAATTAAATAAAATAGATCGTTAGCTCAGGTGGTACTCAGGTACAAAGTGTTCTCAAGTATCCGTATTGTTTAGGCAGGTTCTTCCCAGAGCAGTTCATACCAGCGCATTAGTTGGTGCGGTGGGGCATGTCGCACGACCAATGTATCATGATGGGAATATATCCTCACAGCTCATGCGATTCGGATGCACCGCAGTCCTGGGTCTAGCCGTTAGAGTATGCTCGTAGTAGGAGAAGCCGGGAGCTGTTAGAGCGTTGCAGCTAACATTGATTGCGTTAGTAGAAGTCATGGATGGAGAACCAATGTGGAGGCGAATTTCTGCCGTATTTCTAAAGTTCAGGCAGAATAAACCAACTACGACTGATTATTATTTGACTGTCTCCTTTTGCTTATCTTGCAGGTTGCCCTTCTCTCTCTGACTTGAAGACAAGCATGGTGATTCATCAGGCCACATTGAGAGGCAGTGGACAAATGGGAAGGAAATGTGCCGAAGGAGGCTATAACTGAGAGGTCCTGCCAAACACTACCTGCCTTTCCTCTCCCAAGCCTTTCCTTAGCGTTTAGCCTTTCCAACTGGGCCGATAAAGAGCTGTCATTGCTTCCAGAAGCCAGGTAGAACCATGTTTTGCACCCTCCCTATGTTTGTGTATTTTAGTTGTTTACGAACCCGATCAAACAGTTCCCCTCGGTCACACTCGCCTCGAATTAATGACTGGCATGTCGCTTGCCATAACAAGTGCGACTAGACCCCCCCCCCCCCCCATTTTTACATTACCAGTACTCCATTTCTACAAATGAGCTTTAGAGATTGTAGTTTTGTAGTTTCTCGTACCGGAGAGATACGGATTTGTTTCCGGAAGAATGTGCTTGATAGGAAACCAATTTTTAGCATTCTTATGTGTGAGGCGAGGTCGAATGGAAGATGATCACTTTTTGTTTTTATTCTGATAATAAGGCGGCAATAAATATATACACTGAATTTATATCTAATCTAACTGCACAGCCCGACACACGACTGCCATATCTAAAAAAACGCAGTTAATATACGGCGCTTAAAAGAGGAAGCATATTTATTCGGTCTGTTCCAGGAAGAAATCGACGCCAATCGTTTTCCAAATATCTATATTATTCGCGCAATGTTGACGTCCAACGCAGTGCTGAACGCAGCAAAAAGTTTTAAATGCATGGCTGACAGGTATCGTTATTGAAAGAGCGGCACTCGGTAACCCTTTTTCTCACTTGAACTTAGTAAGTATAAGAATTAGGGTTGCTTGCTTTTTCATCTTTGAAAGGCCACAGCAGCTTGACAGCCTTTCTCCGGCATAAAGCACACCGCTACCGGCGTTGTATGTTCCTTTACCTGCGGCTCATCTAGTGTTCTATATGGTGTTGATTCATGAAGCGTATACGAACCGGATATTAGGTGCTCTCTAGAATTTGACCTTTGGTCTGTGGTGGCAGGTTAGCGCCGTGAATTGTGAGGGGAAGAAGTTAAGGAAGAGACGCGCAGCGGCTTGAATAAACAAGTTTACCTGCGGCTTATGTGGAAGCAACACCTTCTACAGATCACCTGATCTCACGATATAAAACTATCAATATATATATATATATATATATATATATATATATATATATATATATATATATATATATATATATATATATATATATATGTATATATATATGGTTTGGTTTATGGGGCTTTAACGTCCCAAAGCGACTCAGGCTATGAGAGACGCCGTAGTGAAGGGCTCCGGAAATTTCGACCACCTGGGGTTCTTTAACGTGCACTGACATCGCACAGTACACGGGCCTCTAGAATTTCGCATTCATCGAAATTCGACCGCCGCGGCCGGGATCGAACCCGCGTCTTTCGGGCCGGCAGCCGAGCGCCGTAACCACTCAGCCACCGCGGCGGCATATATATATATATATATATATCTTGGGTTTGTCGTTTAACGACTAACTGCTTTGCCAGAACCATTAGTGCCCGAAATAGCAACTATTTGTTCCTTAGAGGCAACTGCGAAGAGATAATAGCCAGTTTTTGTCCCCACGAATTAACCGTCGGAAGCAAATAGTGAATGTCGCAATCAGTATAATTTTAACTAGGCACGAGAGTGGGTGTGTAGCATCCGCCAATCAATGCGAAGGTTAGTACTGTCGCTTCGGCAGAGCCCAATCACCAAGTTTTTCCTGTCGCGATATTAACTTATTCCTCTATGAAAATGGTGGTGCAGCAGGACGAAGAAAATCCATCGTGTAAAAGTCCATCGTGTAAAAAGCTATAGCGCAGACAAAGACAACGAGATCGATACGCCACGACTCACCCAAAAAGAACTTTTGATGAGAAGTTCATGTATTTAGTTCAACGTTCTTGCGTTATTAAGCTGCGTAAGAACATTTTATTGCTTAACTTTTAATTGTTAAGCAAGCACAGTACAAGTGATAGCAATTATATATCATGCATCATGTAACGCTTCAGAATGCCTATGGATTATTGGATAATCATGCTTTACCTATAGCGATTAAATACACCACGCTTAACCAAAACATTAATCATCAGTGATCCCCTTTAAATCTCATCAGTTTGTACTCATGGGGGTAAAGCTCAGGTGCATTAACATTACCGTTATCGCCCCGGAGGGCGGCAAAACAATATGGGAGCATTTAATCGATCCTCTCCAAGGGCACCATGCAGCTGCAGGTGGAAAATTCCATGCCAGTAATGCTGCAATGTAAGCGTCTTGCTATTGCACGTGGCTTGCACAACCATCAGCATCGCGGAGCCTCGGCCGTTGGGCCTGAAACAGGAACAAATCCCGCAGTGCGGTATCTAGGGGCAACGGATGCCGGTATACTGCTTTTCGCCGGCTTGCGCTTTGCGCCGGGCGTCTGCCGCCATTAACATCCGCAGCCTGTCGACACCGGATGTAGCTTCTACGCGCGGACCGTCGACAGCAGTACTGGAATGCCGCACGGATTATTCTTTGCTGTTTCGGGCCCAGCGACCAATGATCAGGAGTGTTGGCGGTTGCGCAAGCCACACACTGGAATGCTAGATCTCAGCATGACGGCGGTAGTATATACGGTGCTTCTAATGATGCAAGACGTTCTGTGCAGCAAAGCGTGTGTTATAAGGATTTAACGTCCTGAACTGACACATGTGGTATAAGGGACGCCATAGTGGAGAGGGCTACCGAATGATTTCCACCACCTAAAGTCCTGACGTTCTTTAAGATGAGCTGACGTCGAGCAGCACAAGGGCCCTTATGCATTGTGCCTCGATTGAAATAAGGCCGCTAGGGCCCTGATTTAATCCCACGATGTTGGGATCAGAGCCGATTGCTCATATCACTAAACCATCGCGGTCTGTACATTTAAAAAGCGAATTGGTTCTGAGCTACCAGTTTAAGAGCCCAGAAACGGCTGAGGTTTTTATTTGTCGAAAGTATCGTACCATAAAGCCTGAAATAGAAACGAAGTGGGTACTTCTACTCAATCGTCACATAAACGGCTGCAAAATATTGGTGAGGTTACGAGGGTTCGGATGTGCTAATGTGGATGCTGTTACCCCTGCCCCTAGGTATCTCCTCGGGCCAATAGCCGCAAAGCAATGGCAGCAGGGATCGTGAAGCTAATGTTAAACGTTTTGTGGCTGCTTTGACTACTATGACAGCTGCGAAAATCGTGCGAGAGAACGCATAGGGACGGAATGTGGGAATCATTAAGGTACAGGCATTCAATCAATGGTTGCTCCATAAGAATCAGTGGCAGGCACACTTTTCGTTTTTTTTTCTCGAAAGATTTTCTTTCTACGAAAGATACCCATAAAATGTGTTTCGACTACGAGTACAAATAATGCCAAACTCTTTATTTTTCCGCAAAGTGAATGTTCTCTTATATGTTAGACCTACCTGGGCGTTCCCACTTGAATGCCGGTGATGAGAAAGAGCAAAATTCTCTGCAGCCAAAATGATGCGGTGCTCGAAATTGCTACGCCTGTACCACCTCCGTGACCATGGTTCTGTTGACTGGCGCTGCCTTGCGCAACCTCCTCTTCACAAGTCACTCTGATCAGCCTTAAGTGTTCCCCTACGAAATGAGTTCTCCGTGACGGCATACGGTCAAACAATTAGCAACACCGAGACCTAATTCAGTTAAGCATTAATAGAACCCCATACCTCGTAAGGGAACTAACTGCTTCCTAGGTTTCTTCCTGAACCAGAGGGTGACACCAAGGAGTGGCTCAACCGACCTATCACACAGATAAATCAAATTCAGCGAATGCTAGCACGAGTGTCGAAAAGGAACCGCTGCCTGAATTAGGATGAGCTAAGAAAAACAGTCGAAGCACTGGTCTACACGAGGGTAATGTACCAGCTTCCGTACATAACCTTTACCCTCACGCGAAAATATAAACCAGAAACCGCGCTCCGCAAGTGCACCCCCCCCCCCCCACACACACACTAAAGGTGTGCCGCGCTTTGCGGCCCAACACCCTCGAAGACGGATCGCAACGAACAAAATCCCAGCTTCAAAGACTGCAAAACTCCAAACAAGGGCGGGCAATACATGAAAACCAAGGAAAAGACATAACGCACCTCCCAGCCTTTTCTCCATCCTCCGTCCCGTAAGATACACTCCCCAGTGTGCAGATCCTCCCGATCGCAAACAATATGCCGCCAGACAAACACAAAGAGCTCAAGCCAGAGCGGCCTTCCTAGAAGCACTACCTGAACCAGCCAACACTACCACTTACTATGAGGACGCGAGTCAAAATGTATTGCACAGCCAGACGGCCGTCATACGCAATCGGAATATTCTCTACTACTGACGCAGAAATTTAGCAGGTACTGAAGCGATAACAGTCCCCCATCACAAGACGAGCAACATGCTCATACGGACCGACGGCCAATGAGCCTGCAGTGCTTTATTAGAAAACAAACTACGACCACACATTCACGCCATTCAACAACACCTCCAAACACATCGTCACTTGCACGTTACTCTGCAATGGGTTCACAGCTGTGAGCGTCTTGGAGAGAATCTAAGAGCGCATGCGCCCTCCAGCACTGATCTAAATCCAGAAGCTCCATCCCTTTCTCCAGAGGACTATGCCCCATTGCACCATAGGAAAAAAATTCACAAACAGCACAAGTAAACACTTGGAGAGCTAAGAAATAACAGAAGAGCATTCCCCTGCCAACCCGAAAACATGCTACGTGAGGAGGGCTGCATCGTCTGCCGCAGCCAGACACATGCACTGACGACTCAAGACTATAGTATACTACATTCGTAGTCAACCCCGAAACGCCAACACTCCGCAGTTGGGTTCGAACTCGGGAACTCCGGATCAGTAGCCGAGCGCCCTAACCACTGAGCCACCGCGGCTAATATATTATGCACACGCTGTCGTGCGCATCCCACCAACAAGCACACACTTTGGGAGTGCCCGCACATCCAAGCCACCAAACAAAACATCCTAAAACCTATAAGATACACTTGCTCCGAGAACTGGGAGAGCTGGCTTGCTCCACCACCAGGGACCGAATCATACCTACTGCCACTCCTGGCACAGTGTGTCCGGTCGTTCAGCGCGAGCAGTGGTAATCGCCTTTCCCTGGGTGGTCGGGCTTGACCTTCAAAAATTTTTATCTCGTTCTTTTTTCTGTCGTTTTCCTCTCGTTCTCTCTGCTCTTTGTAGCACCACTGGCTGGCCACGAGTGACAGGTTTCTCTACGACAAAAATCACCCCCGTTCCGATCGTTCTCGACACAGGGTTTTCTGCCGAAAGCAGAAAACTCGTTGTCTTCTTCAGGCTGAACGAACCAATGCGAACGTACCATTCCGGAGTTGTTTCGACCACGACATCTAAATTCAATGTGCTTGCAGACCGCGATTCGCAGTGCCGCTCCGAGAGGAAAGGAGACGTCTACGCACATCACGACATGTGAACATCTCGAAGGAAACACTCTTCCCTGCAGCATAGAAACAATGATCATGGAGAAGAAACGTCACGAGCACTGGCGACATCGTGAGGGCAGGCACCTTTATCATACCGTGTAGCGTGCTACAGCTACCGACGAGCCTATTGTTACCAGTGTATCGGGGTTCCGCGCGCCTTCAATGCGCATGCCTAGGCCACTTTGCGGGAGCCAGATGGCGCCTGGTATCCGGCATCTGCGTGTACGCCTGCCGCCGGGACCAACCAGCGCGTGCTCACTATCAGTCGGCGGGCTCCCGGTACTCCGGCAATGGTAACGGTAACACTGTACACGGTATGCTAGACGTGTCTAATACGAGGTTTCAAACGCCACTTTTCTAAGGACCTCTCATAACGTTTTTGTAGCGCCGCGCTCATGGGCTCGAAAGTTACCTTAACGGAACCGCATAGGGCAATACCATGTTAGTCTCGACTCTCATAGTTCAGCGTGAGGCAATAGAAAATATGTCATTTTTACTCAGAACAACGCTTCTATAGCCGGAAATTGCTCAAAATCCAAGTAGACATGAGGCCGCCCAGTGCGGATTCGTATAACTGTGGCTGGGGATGTATTTATGCGCATTTATACGTAGGCAAGAATCCGTAGAGTGTCATAATTAAAACAACTCAGGACAGATGGCGCCGAGAAATGATACACATAGAATGCAGGCGATGAGTATTTACTTACAACTTCACAGCCGCGAGCTGTTAACGGCATACATACTCGGTTGTGCTTGCTAGGCTGGTGAAGCGGTTTCATTCTCACTTCAGCCGTCGAATCGACTACTCTGTTCAGGCTGCGTGCGTTCTAAACGTGTACCGCAGCTGTGACTTAGTGGTCTGAGCATCCACCTTGCATGCGGGAGACGTAGGGTTCGATCCCCAGTGCCACCGGGTACACACCGGTGGTGTAATCGGTACATCTTTGCCCTGGTCTGATGTTCGACTTATTTAGGGATAACGGTTGGGGAATGGGTCTTCGACCTCACCTTGTGTAGAAGAAAATACATTGCGCCATTGGCCGCCGCGGTGGCTGAGTGGTTACGGCGCTCGGCTGCCGGCCCGAAAGACGCGGGTTCGATCCCGGCCGCGGCGGTCTAATTTCGATGGAGGCGAAATTCTAGAGGCCCGTGTACTGTGCGATGTCAGTGCACGTTAAAGAACCCCAGGTGGTCAAAATTTCCGGAGCCCTCCACAACAGCGTCTGTCATAGCATGAGTCGCTTTGGGATGTTAAACCCCATAAGCCAATCCAAACCTTGTGCCATTGCGCTCTTTGGCTACAGATGCCCTTGAGCCACAAACATTCATTGTCATCATCATCATAATTCTGAAATTGCCAAGTGCCCCTTCCTTCTTTTTTATTGCACGAGAATGCCGAGACAAGCATGCATTCACGTCGTCAACGTATGAATCGTCATGTGAGCGCGTGCTCTTGCATGTTTCTGCGCAGTGGAAAGGCGCATGTTCTTTGAGATATGCTTAAAAATTAGCGCCGGTGCAACTACTGCTGAACATGGTTAAAGAGCGAAAGTAGACGCAGCTTGGCGTCTGCAACGTTGACTGCGTTCCACACACTGGATAGGCAGCGCGCCCAACCTGCCAGGTGGCTGTTAATGGTTCATCGCCAGAGGTTGGTCACTCAAGGAACGCTGCGGCCTATTCGACCGGCCTCCACCGGCGATTCGAAGGGTCAAAGTGGCGCCACACCATGGTGTACCACGTATGATAAGGCCTATAGCCACACTGGACCTCTGGCTCACTTGAAGGTCAACAGGCAACGCACGGCGAAATCGACTTTACCTATCGTAGTGAAGCTTTCGCTTCAATACCTGAAAAGCACCGCATGCACCGGCACGCTTCACGGACATCTCACGCTCCAAGATTCCAGTTCCGCACCAAATTGTTGCTCAGTTTCGCGCTTGATTGCCGTAACCATGTAGCGTTCATTTTACACTATAGCGTAAAGAGCTCGTTCTGGTGAAAACCCGGCGGCGGCGTCCGTCGTCCAGAAAAAAATCTAAGAAGTTTGAAATCAAGCTAACGAATTGGGGGAGGGTTCAAATGAAGCCGAAATTAGCGAGGAGGTTCCTGCAATTGGGGATTTCAGAATATAGAAGCAATTCATTAAAGGAAATTGGCCAGCACTAAGAGTCGGATCCAGACCCCCCATGTGCCAGGCGGGCACGCAACTACACGCGAACCCCGCTACAACCAGCGTCGCTTCAACGAACTGTTTTCAATTCCCCGTCAGCTCGCCATACAAAGTAATGGATCCAATTTCTCACCACAACGAACCACTTTTGGGGCGCATTTCCGCTTGAAAGAAATTTTCGCTATGCACAATAAAACAAGCATATCGCCGCCCATCTGTGTACTTCCGTAGGTCCACGCTGCTTTATTTCACTAAGCTTTCGCTGGAACCAATTGATCCACTCATTCAAACGCACATGCAGGCCGCCATTGCTTGGTGGTGATGACAGTCGGGCTGGCTGCCTAGCGACAAGGCGCGGGTGCAAGCTTCCATTTTCTTCCAAGCCAGAGCCTCCACCAATCCGTCGCCAAAGAACGCAGCAGCCCGGCAACAGCAGCAGCGCGTGTGCCCTAGTTTGTTTTTTTTTCACTCGTGCTTGTGCGCTGCAATCGACACGAGCATGGCGACTTTGTCTAGGAAGCGGAAGTTCCTTTCTTCCGGGGATCTGAGTGATGAAGCCATACGTGAGGACCACAGCCACGCATCATCGGATGATGACAGCGACGCAGAGGATTTAGCGCCGCCATATGCACTAAATGTGATGGAAGCATTTTATGTGCTCCTCAGGTTTATTGGTTCTCACGATGACAACGTCGCGATGCAACTGCTCACCGAGTGTGAAAGTCCCGCCACGGCACTCATGGCAAAAAAAAAAAACAGAAGCAGAAGAACCTGAGCCACTTCTTTGGAAATAAATGATGTTTTGAGACTATGTTGTCCAACCTGACAGTGTTTTTTGGCTGTTTTCGCTTCAACAAAATTTTGCTTGAACGAAATTTTTCGCGCGTCCCGTCAATTTCGTTGTAACGAGGTTCAACTAATAAGCCATGAAGGGCTTCCTTTTGAAACGAAAAGCTTCACTACGCTAGGTAAAGGAGTCGCCGCGTAGGCTGGAGAATTACCTTGACCGTCCTTCAGCCAAACCAGGTTAGCCATGTATAACCATATGTGGTAGAGTTATGGTATCGAACCCTTGTCCTCTGACCTTGACCCACGACCTTTTGTTGACATTTGGCCTCTGACCTTTGACACTGTGTGACCTTTGGCTTGACCTTTGACCTTAAAAATATCCGATGGGGTGATGTGGAGCTGCGTGATGACATCTGGTGGGGGTGTCGTAAGACCATGTGATACCACGTCATCGCCTCCTCGTCCTGTGGGTATATATAGAACGCCTGTCGCGAGCGTGTAGCAGAGCTGCCATGGACGAGCTTCAGACGTTTAGAAAGCGTCCTTGCTTTTCGCTCAATTCTAGAGTTAGCCAAGTTAGGCCACAGCCAATTGTTTATTTAAGCATGGTGTTTATGTTTATTACATTGCTTCACTGTAAGCCTCGAAGGGCCGTTGGTCAAGCGCGTTAGAGGGGCACCTAGTGAACGCGCTGAGGTGTGTTTGACTTTGTAACGTGCGCTTGAATATGTGCATGAGTATGTAGTGGCGTGGTACCTGTATGTCGTGAAGTGTGACCTAGATTGTGATTAGAAATGGTAATTGGTAATCTGTCATTTTGACTGGCGATTGGTAATCGATAATATGACCGATAAGTGTGAATGTAATCGGTGACCGTGGTTGGTAAAGTGACTGTGGATTGATAATCGACAATGGCGATTGGTAATCGGTAATTAGTGATTGCTGATCGTTAATTTTATTGATAGTTTAGACCGGTACTTGGGATTAAAGGCGCTTTTCGATTGGTAATTGAAAAATTGCGATTTCGAAAATTATGTAATTGGTGATTTGTAATCAATAATTGTAAATTCAAAAATTGTCGTATTGTGGGGGCGGCCGCCGCGGGCAGTAGACCGCGGCGACATGTGTGGAATGTTTTCATCGCGAATGAGTACCGCTAGGGGGTTCCGTTAGTGGGAGCAAGACATGGAGACATGCGCGGAAGAAAAGGAATAAAAAAATTGTCGGTGGTTTAGCTTTGGTTAAACTTGGAGTGGCGCGGTAGCTACAGCTGGCCAAGTGGAACTTGCTGAGTTGAACTGCAAAATCAGTATTTCGCCGGTCCATTTCGCTGGGCATTGCTTCATCTGCGTCCCACTTGACACGGTGCATGCGCACAGCTGTGGCAGCTCGGTTTCGCCGGCTCGCCGCACCGCCGGCAGCAGCAGCAGCTCCGCACCACGTGCTGGTCACGTGATCAACCACGTGATGAACCACGTGATCAGCCACGGAGCCACGCCGCCGGCAGCTACTCCGCACCACGTGACCAACACGTAACAGCGTGGCGGCACAGCCACAGGGTGGCGGCGCCACACTGAAGGCTAGAAATGCTACGGTAATGTAGCTATCGCTATAAAAAATAAAAATCAAAGGAGGAGAAGTCGCTATCACGTCTACTCTTAAGGCGAAACTTAAGCATCCTAATTTGTTTTTTTTTCGAAGACAACCGATAAGCAGCTGGCTACCGCTGTACTTTCTGTGGCACTATGTGCATCATATTGCAGATTTCAACATCGCAAGAGATGAGAGCATGAAGCGGCAACGCGTGTGCGTTTCATGTCTCCATCTTTCTCGCTCTTCAGTTATGCAATAGCACAACATACCAACTGGCCCAGATTCTTGTAGTGGGACACTAGGAAATAAGCCCCTCCTCCGCTCTCCCCAAAGAAAAAAAGAAGTAGTTGTTTTGCTCAAAGGATAACCAGAGAGCGACCATCAAATGTTCTAGAGTACTGATTCCTGCTGAGATTCAGTTTTCATGAGAATGCAGATTTTCGTTCATTCAATCTTTTCCTCCTAGTTAATAAATGTTGCATTAAGTGGCTGTATCACAAATTTTATTTCGCAGATGTTTTCCCTAGGCAGGGACACGAGTGCGACATATCACTTAAAACCCACTGCGGAGAAACCATTCAAGAATCTATTGGTGGCAGATACGATCGACTCGACCGAACAAATGTCGCGTTACGGGCCGGTAAAGCTTCTGATTGCCTACAGGTTTAAAAGCATTCAAAGCATATGAATGACGTTTGATTGCTTCTGTGTGTCATCCTGATCTACAATAGCAGACAGAAGAATGCCGACCCCGCTTCGGCGGTCAAAGTATACCTGCCTTGTTACGCGTTACCAAACTAAACGTAATGGATGTTTCGTGCATACTCAAGTAATATTTACTTCTGTCCTTGCACACAAAGGCAGTAAGGATTTGTATTTCCGTTACTCAACGGTAGAAGGGACTAGTAAATCAGAAGCGTGCTCCATACTACCATGTCCGCGACTGTACGCTTGTGTTGCAATAGGCGCTCATGCAACCCCAAGGAGCGGTTGCCATCGCTTCGAGCACAAAAATGCACGGCTGTTGGCTGCATGCATTGCCTCTCCAGGAGCCTCATGCGCTTCCCAAGCTTTCTTGCGTCGAAAGATACGGTACACTGTATATGGGCTTTAACTTCCCGAAGCGACACATGGGCTATTATGGGCGCCGAAAGAGATAGGAGCTACTTGCCTGTAATAAAAAATAATGGTACCTATTTGCATCACAATAAACCCCAAACGTGTGCTGCTCACCGCACGTTCAGCTTTGGCACCGAAAACATGTTCTGATAGGTACTGCTGCGATATTTCATAAGTTGTGTAAGAAGCTCCTGAGGTTGCTTTCCCATCGTAAGTGTGCTTTCCGTTAAGGAGAACTGCGGCACTACCTCGACCTGTCCAGAAGATTAAATGTTTTCTGGACAGGTAGGCCGCATGGATCTTCAACGTACCAGAATACACAAGTAAAATGGAGCGCTAAACAGAAGGGCGTACATTATTATCAGCTGCAATAATGCACCCATTCGTTGGGCGTTTTCTTTTTAAATGTGCATGTTTAGTTTTACCTGTGCGCCAAACAAGTGGATATGCTCTAGATTCCTAGCAGACGCTTTCGATTGTCGCACACAACTTTTGTGATAGCTCTCGGTGTTCCTCTCTCCTCGCAGGGACAGAAACCGTTTTCAATAGGAAAACCTGATTTTCCTGCTCGTGGTGTAACAGCCTTTTTTCCTTCCGTGACGCCTTTGTTTTTTTTTTCTTTCTGTTATCGATCCGACATCTGCCGGCATACATCAGTTTGCTTCTTTTTCTTCGAAACTGGGTTGTAGCGGAAGCCCGCGCCAACAGCGACTGTTTTAGAACCATGACGGATATTCGGTGCGAGATCTCATTCCTCTGATACGGTGCGAGATGCCAGAACTTACTACTGCACGTGCCTGTATGCAACCTAGGCTTTGTCAGTCGAAGAGAACCTGAGGGATATTCTCGGGAACAGACGTAAGCTGTGCAGCGAGATAGGATTTCCTGGTTCACACTCCATGTTGCTCAAAGCAGTTTTCAAATTACTAACAAGCTGCAGTAGCTGGCATTCAATCCTGACGTCCCTAGGTCAACTTGGCAGTAGTTGACACTGCCAGTGATCCATTCGAAGAATATCCTAGTTAGTCGCGAAGACTACTTGCAGCGTGGGCCATATCAAGAGCATAGCAGCCAACGGCAGTGCACGGCAACCTCTTCGAAGACATCATCTAGCGAAGCATGCACTTGAATGGAGTCGAATATACCTCCAAAATTAAAAAAAAATCTGAAAGGGACCCTCAAAAGTTCATATATCTACATAACATTTAATTTCTTGCACTATACAAAACGCTTTCAAGGCTTCAAAACTGAAACATCAAAAATGCTTGTTCAGCATGTCACATGTCTGTCGAAGAGCACCTCCTCTAATATTAAAAAGAAGTGTTTGTCTCGTAACTATAGTATATATACATTTCTAATATATATAACCATCGCTGTTTGACTCGTATTTGCGCCGACACACACGCGATATGCCGAGAAGTTTTGTGGTGGTTGCTTTCGCCCATATGCACAAGACGAAAAGCGGCATAA
Organism: Amblyomma americanum; assembly: GCF_052857255.1. Taxonomy (NCBI): domain Eukaryota; kingdom Metazoa; phylum Arthropoda; class Arachnida; order Ixodida; family Ixodidae; genus Amblyomma; species Amblyomma americanum. The sequence continues at coordinate 104,072,697 of NC_135498.1, forward strand.
GCTCTAACATGTTTAGAGCCGACCAGTAGCGAGCCAAGGAAATTGAAAGAGGCCTTGACTGCGTAAAAGTGAACCTCTTCGGCTGCAGACCTGATATATCGACAACTGATCAGTTGGCTCCCGGTTCTTAACCCCAATGATTGCTTTTATAGCACGTGGCGAACAGTGCAAGCATTAGTGCCTGCAAGTTCAACTCTTCAGCTTTCTGTCGCGCTCTGTACAGTTGAAACTTAGACGTCATATTTTGTGTCCGGCGGGCGCGACCTTGGGACCACAGGACCCAATTTTATTTGGATGTTTCTTTCCTTCAAAGGACGGTAATCGCCTGCGGCCGCTAGGTATTTTACAACTGAATTTCTTATTAATGCTGTTCTGGTTTCGGTTTCATCAGTAGAACGATGCCTGTGACGTGTTGGGAGCATTGTAGGGAGTGCTAATGTCACATGATGTACGAAAGAAAAAACAGTGTGATTCCTGACATGTAGTTCCAATTCACTACAACACTGGCGCCAGCCTGCTGGGAGAGCTGGAATCACGAAAAACGGCGCAATAGTTAGATTGCAGATTTCCTTGTGCCCCACGTGACCTAAGCCCTCCAAAAGCGTCAGTCATCATTCGGTTGATAAAATCGAAGCCAGAACAGTATCAATAAGAAATTAATTTGTAAATTATATAGCGATCGTAAGCTAATATCACGTATTACTTCATGTATCCTAATGTCTAATGGATCATTTGAAAGACGAAAGCTCGCAACTGGGTGTGTACAGTTCTTTAAGTTGTTGAACGCAGAGAGGTGGTTGTCAGTCCCCAGTAACCCGGAATACGTGCCGGGTGACAGATCTCTTAACAAAAACATAGATAAAAAGCTGCTGTCTATCATCTTCAACGCGCATCACAGCAAGCCCCGCTGAGTGCGACGCGCCGAAGCCGCACATGACTTAAAAAGCAGAACGGCATGTAGCTTCTAGTCGATTTGCACTTTGGCAATTTTAAATAATTGGCTACACTCAGCATTGGTAAATGCAAATCCCTAGGGAGCAATAAAGCGTCGCGAGAGTCTACAGAAATTCACACGGCGTTCATTTCCACATTTCAGAATTACCATTCCGGAAGTCGTTCAGAATCTTCACGGCTCAAAAGCGAGCACCGTGCCACGATAGAAGGTTCAATATCATCGCTCTGCTGTTTCAGGTTACGTTGTCCAACCCTGTATCTAAAAAAATTAATTCTATTACGTACTTTTATTTTTCAGTGCTTTCAAGATTCTAAAAAAGTAAGCATTGAAGCCTTCCACTAAGCACATCCGCTGAAAACTGGGTCAGCGAATGAACAGGAGCTTAACAAGGCGCTTGAAAAGTCTAAAATATGACACGCTAACTTACGCGAGATGCAAATTCGCATATTTACGAGAGCTACTCAATATTTAAGGGTAACGTGCTAGGCACGTCCTTACTTCTGGCTTAGTAAAGCATGTGGCCGGGTTTGTTGGTTTAAAATCTTGAAACCTGGAAAAATACCTTGGCGCAAAAAGTTTCCTTACATAAAAGAGACGAGGAGACAACGGACAGTAGTCTCCTCGTCTCTTTTTGTGTATGTGATTTTTTTTTTTGCGCCGAGGTGCTTATCCAAGTTACAATATCCTACTTAAAGCATTGCATATTTCAACTGGAATCGCTGCGCATTTCGACAGAGGCACTCCATCATTCTTTCCCGGCTGGACGCAGCACATGAACAAAATGGACGCACGAGCAGATCTGTATTTCTCAGAGCTGTAAACTAGATGACCGCCTGTTCTCACGCCGCAAGATTCATTGGCACCGTCTAAATATTTATACAAAAAAAAACGGCATTCACTTAAGCATTTATGCAATAAAGCGACATAAAACGGAGGGGAAACGAGTATCAGGCAGGAGGAATAGTGTAGAAGTGGAGAAAACCCAAGGCTCTCCTCGCCACCGCAACGAAACGCACAGAATAACCAGGATAATCCCGCTTGCTAATTCTGCCTGCGTTTTTCGTTGTCGCGTATAGCATGTCAAATTGCCACAACAGTTCGGTGCATTGATCATTTGCTTGATAAACTACGACCGTAAAGTTAAAAGTGGGAGGAATATGGTTGCATGCAAGGAGAAGTTTACATTTAGAGCATGAATGTGTGGCACCCTTCCCATGTATGGCAGCATGACAGTGAGAAAATATACTTTCGAGAACCGGACAAGAGCAAACTCAGTTGATTCGTCCGTCGATAAAACAATGAAAAGTTCTCATAAAGTTTTTGCTACTTATCCCGAGCTGCCATTCTGACACTTGAAGGCCTACGTTTTCTTCCTTCAACGGGCCTCAGAGAGGCTTTCATGGCCATCTTACGTACCTCGGGGCTTGGAATATCCAACGAACGCACTTCTTTTGGCTTCTCAATGAAGACTTCCGGTAGCCACTGGACCGCCACGACACTCAGCATGGTCATGACGGCCACGTACATGCTGAAGTAAACGCCCTCTGGTTCAGTCTTCAGCTTAGCGAGAAACATTCCTAAATATGACCCGATGCCACCGAAGAAAACAGATAGGCTCACTCCTGCGCACCGAATCTTCGTGGGAAAAGCGTCTCCAGCATACCACATCACAACGCTCATGGACCCTGACACCACAGCCTTCATTGCTGCGTGCACGAAGGGAGTCGCAAAGTGTTCACCGCTGAGCGTCATCAAAAACTTCGCGACGGCGCTGCAACACGTGATGGCGAGTACTGCGGAAAGTGTTTCGCGGATCCCATAGCGGTTGACAGCCAAAATTATAATGCAGTAGGTGCTCGTCGACAGACCGAAGAATACTCCTAACCAAAAGTATCCGGATGTGTTGTCGCTGAAGACGAGGCCGAAGTACACGCCGCTCAATGTGAACCTTGAGAAGAAAGCGGCCACCGCGAGCCGCCGCATTCTCATGGTCTCGAGGATGCCTTCTGTCGCGGAAGCCATATACGTCGGCTCGTTGCTGTCCAGTAGTTTCCCCATCTCGGCGAGCAGCACTCGGAAGCCCCTGCGTGCTTTGTCCGCGTCCTGGCCATTGACCTTGGCAGCCAACAGCACGCCCTCTTCCGCTTCACGCACCTTCCACGTCGCGAGAAGCCAGGCGGGGGACTCCTCCAGCAAGAAGCAGCATACGCCGAATATTGCCGCCGGCGTGATGATGAGTGCTTGAGCGAGTGCCCAGCTCGGTGACTGCCACGAGAGGATCTGCAAGACCGGTGGCACTAAGGTACCAGGCACGGCCGTTTGAAGCAGCAGGAACAGCCAGCGTCGTGAAGGACCCGTCCCCTCGTACAGCAGGATGAAAGTGAGAAGGTAACCGCCGTTTCCGGCGGCCATGGCCAGGGCGCGGTTAACGAGGAAGAAGGTGAATGTCTTCGCCACACTGCAGCCGATCAAGGAGAAGACCAGTATGAATGCACAGACGACCGTCACTGGCTTCCTGCCTATGCGGTCGGACGCGAACCCCGCCACGGGTGACAGAATCGTGTAACTGAGGGAAGTGAAGAGCGAAGACAACGGGTAGAGGTACTGGCGGCTGCACACGAGATCGAATCGGCTCACGATGCTGTCGCCCTTGTCAGCGATGTCGTAATCCCAGCTGCGGCACTCTATCACGGTCCTGTTTTCTGCGACTGTGCCCTGCGGGGCATAAAAACAAAGACATTACCTTTTAATTAGGGCATTTGTCCTTCTTTAATGCATGTAATGCATTCAACGTCCACATGGTCCTTGTCCGCCGATTTGACCTCGTTCGTTCGACGGACGGAAACGTACCGTAGGGGGAAAAAGTATCCAGGACGCGTCATCAGGAAACGAAGCTTATAGCTCTGTTGATTAGCCGATGGCTGGAAGTCACACTTGTCAGGATGAAGGCCAGACTCGCATGTTATGATGTGTGCTACTGATAGCAGCTGATCGCTAACAAACAAGGCAGCTATTAACCAAAATCTTTTGTGGCGCATCCTGGAGAATTTTGTCGCCCCATAATACGCACTAAATAAGCGTAGAGGGTGGGCTTAGAAAAACGTGATGGAAAGGAGCAGTATTGGTTCAACAATATAGCAGTCCAGTTGCAAGCGGACGTTGTTATAAGTCCAGCTTAAGACTAAGAGCACGTAATCATTACAAGTGTATACGTATGCATCACCATGTGTAAGTCTAGTATAGTGCCCACTACACGCAGCTCGAAGGACATGTTATGTTGGATAGATGAGATCAGAAGAAAATTAAAATGTAGGAGAATGTCGTGCTGATTTAACACGTGGCTAATATGGGAGCTCCACCAAGAGAAGCGCACGGAGAAACAATAAATTGATCTTAATTCACAATTCTGGAAAAATGGATTCTGCATGCTATTCAGGTCAGCATCAAAGATCATGAAGGGAGGAAGAAATAAGCGGGCAAGATTAAGCCAACGTCGATCAAATATATGATCTTCGGGAGCTCCATGCTTGCAGAAATGTCGGTGTGTATTGTATGGGAGCGCAACACGCTATCAATAACAGCTTTATAAGCTTAAGCATTTATATGAGAGGAAGTGTATTTTCTGTGTTATTTCTTAATGCGATGGTCACCGTTACATAGCCTAAGGGCCACCTTGTTCAGTAAGAAGGCTGCCGGAAGACTCTTAGTGTGAGAGAAGTCTACTGGTTGACCCCAAGCTTCTAGCATTAGTTATGATTGCCTCGGTTAATACACACAATGTTATTGTGTACGTTGACTTGAGCATGGTATACACCTTTTACTTTGAAAACAGGTATATAGTGTGTGCTAAGTTAAGATTTAATATTGTCCTTGCTAAACACTATGCATAGACAGACGAAGCTCAACAAAAACAGGACACAAGGAAGAGAGCTAATACATCCCGAACTCGAGACTCTCATTCGCAGAGGATGCGAGTTAATAAACAGCAAAATGATGGTGAGTGCGGAAAGAAGACATCGTGCATGTACGTGAAAACAAGGTCAAAACAAATTAGACGGGAACCAAGACATATGTATCACCTCATTTTATCTAAAAAAGCCCTTTCATTTTTATAAAGCGCAATATAGACGGTGCTTATACGGTCACTCCCGGCTCTTTTCATGTGGAATGGCTCGACCAACTCACACGTTGTCGTGTTTCTGATCCTTTTTAAGATCTTTGGTTTTTGCACTCTCAAGTCGCAATATTCTTTTCCTTTTCCTCTTCACTGCAGGCTTTAGAATGCTGTGATACATTAGAACCCGTGCCATTTTTCAACGCGCGGTTAGGGCCTGCTGGACGATCGTTAATACAACGGCCAGGATGGCCAATGTACTATTCTCCACACGTCAGCGCGATTCGGCGCCCACCGCCCACCGCACAATTCACTAAGGAGTTTTATGCTTTTTTGGACATTTTACTTTCATTGGCATGGCGACATCAGTTTTCCAGCACAAGGAAGAAAGGTTTTGCGAGGGGGGGGGGGGCGGAAAAAACCGCAGGTACATCGTTCTTAATTCGCTTCCATATGCTTAAAATTGTGGGCTACCTTATAGGATAAGGAATCGCAAGCAACTTGATTTTATTTTTGGCAGCTTAACTGTGTACTGTTTCTATTCCTTTCTTTTTCACTTTTTTCTTTAATGCTTCTGGGACTCAGCTCATAATCAAAGTTGGATAGCCAGCTCGTTCAGGTGTATTGAAAGCTGTCCTGTATTTAAGACAACAGGACTTTTTCAACGATACTTCAAGGCACGTTTGATCGATAGCGCGTTTAGGTGTCTTGAATTGGCCAGAATAATAAAGCAATAATTCCGTCTTAGCGCGTGGGCGATTCATCCAGCAAATGCTTTCGTCAATAAGGGCTATCTTTAAACATAAAAAGTGTAGGCTACTGTCTTCGGCGAGCTCATAAATGAACTCCAAATTACTAATTATAGTCTAAAACTGGATCAAACGTCCTCTGCCGTAAGTGGGTAAGTCGAGGTTGTCCATTCTTTAAAACTAATTACAAACATTGTCAACATACCAAATTGACTACACAACTCTGTCCGCTTCAAAAACTTTCGAAAATCTCTGTCAAACCACGCGAGAAGATTAGTGCACAACTCTAGACAAACACAATTTTTAGCACGCAGTAGCAGAGAAGTACGAAGTGCCTGCGATTTTTGCGCGACCCTCCCCCCCCCCCCCCCCCCAAAAAAACAAATGTTCATGGAGCTACAAAACCGGTTAGCACGAAGCCAAAGAAATTATAATGTCCAGAAAACCACGTAAACCCTTTTGTGAAGTGTGTCGTGGGCTTCGTTAGATCTCGCTGACGTGTGGGAAATCGTACATTGGCCTGAACTGGCCGATATATTAATGATCGTCTAAAAAATGGCATGCGTTCTCAAATACCACATCACTATAAAACCAGCGGTGTAGGAGAAAATGAAAATAAAATGTGAGGCGAGACTGCAAGCATCTTGAAACAGGAGCAAAGGCACGACAGCGCGTGAGCTGATCGAGTCATTCCCGTCAAAGGAAGCGGGAGTGATTGTATAAGCACCGCCTGAATTGCGCTTTATAGATTCTAAAGTGCAGTTTTCGATAAAATGTGGTGATGCACATGTTTGGCTGCCCTTTCTTTTGTTTTTGCATTCTCGGGCGCATGTAGGGTGTCTTCATTCGGTCCTCACGCTCTTTTTGCTATTTGTTCACTCAGATCAGCTATATAAATAAACAGTTCAAAGTTGCGCATGCCTCGTCTATCCTCCTTGCGTTACGCATTTTTATGAAACCATGCACCAAATAGCCCCCAGCGTGGATCACAAGCACATGAATAAAACTGGTTCCCGTTATTAGGCTGACTCCCAAAAGCGTATTTCCGACCCGGCGCTGTGCCTCAGCTGGTTTGGTGTTCGGGTACTAATCGCAACGACCAGCGATCGAATCACTGTCGCGGCGCCCGTCCTTCGGTGGAAGGAAAATCCAAAAACGCCCGCGTTTTCCGATGTCAGCTCAAGTCAGAGAGCCCCACATGGTATAAAATTAATCCGGAGCCCTCCACTATAAAGCTTCCTTAGATGCCCACGAATCACTTCGACACATTAACCCCTCGTATAAATATACACACGAAGCATGTTCCCAGGACTCAGCGTAAGGAAGAACACATAAAGGAAGTCCTCACCAGCACGGGCGGGTCGAACATGGTGCACTTGCTGAAGCTGCCATCAGCCTCGATGGGGATGGAAAGATTCTTCCAGGTGTCCGCAGACAGATGTCTCAGCTCGACGAGAGGCTGGCACCAGTGGTCCACGGGTCGGCCGATGAGCCGGTTAGAAATGAACTGAGTGAGCGCTGTGGCCACGCACGCTATGCCGCACACCAGCATGCGTCGCTGGTACGCGCCGTGACCCAGAAGGGGGCCGACGCTCTCCTGGAGTCCCGCCAAGCTGGTAGGAGCGACGGTAGTGGGCAGACTGCTCATACTCATGACGGCCGTCCCGCCGGGTACCTCTGCTTCGTGTTTGTGCTGCGCTGTCGTTGTTGGGGACACCCTCTTGGAGATAGGACTCGCCTCTTTCAATGACATCTCTCTTGGCGTCCGTGGGACAAAGGGCGGCGGCTTTGAAAGATCTACACTGGGTTCGCCGCCACTGCATTCGCTCTTCTCGATTCTCGTGCTTCTTCTTCTCGTGCTTCTTCTTCTTCTTCTTCACCCCAGGTATATGGCACGTGCTCTTAGAAGCGCTTCGTCTTCACCGCAAAAGAATGTCCACGCGAGAGTGCGTGCCCCTTCCTCTTTTTTTTTGTTTACCAGGGAATGTTTGTCGGTTCAGAACATAGAGTTTCTTACTATTAACTAGAGGGAAATCTGGCTGCACTGCACCTGTCCCTCCATGGGCGCGCAAAGCATCATGGGGCGATGAGCTACTTGGGGCTGGACAGTAGGTTTTTTTTTTTTTTCAGCAATGCAGACTGGCTTTACAGAGATGTTCCATTCCGTATCCACGGCGCGCTCCGCGCGCAGACGACTTCGGCTTAAAAGTAGTGCGCAAAGTTATAGTAGCGAGAACGCAACAGCACACGACGCCAATAAAAGGTTTTTGTTTTCCGACATGCTGTGAAAAACCTTTTAAGGTCTTGAAGGGAGAACATTTTTTTCAATAACATATTTCTTTTTAAAAGTGCGGCTGTTAAGCACGAAATATTGGCTTTTGTAGTCTGCAATGCTTGGCCAACAGCAGAGCAAGTCATAGCTTATTTTGGGCAAATTTTGCATTTAGGTGCTTTTCTGCTCGTTTGTTGCAATATATAGACAAGATATTGAACGTTAGGGCATTCTTGATTATCGAACAACGTTTGTTTTTTCATTATTTCTGGCCAAAAGTTGTAGTTCTGCAGTCGGTAGCTCTCCGCTCTGTGATGCTTAGAGCGCCC